>NC_142938.1:25491046-25516046 GCF_046866305.1 Octopus bimaculoides | reverse complement strand
TACCGATAATTAAGTGTTGGTTTGTTTTACAATATTAAATAAATGTGAAATTTTGGATTCTTTAATTATGAATTTCTATTTGTTAATTTACCGGAATAATAAATAAAGTAGATAAACTCGTATCAAGATTAATTAATTATTTGTGTTAATTCTTTGCGGAATATGGTTTCTGTTACATAGTGGTTTAGTCTGAGCGACAAATACAGCATATGAACTATAAGAACAAGAGCAGCAGTGTTATATTATTTTTGCTTTTTGGTTTATTTTGTTTTGTTTTTTTTTCGTTTTTTTTTTATCAGACTAGATTTCTAATTCGTATACGTACACCACGAGGAACACAACAACAAGCGCCCTACAGTCATATGACCAAATAAATCTGCCACCTCAATACTAGTAAGATTCCACACACAAAGGCTTCTGTCGAATAAATTTCCTTCATTTGGCTGTGGTGGAGTTAACCCTTTGATAGTAGATACTGGCTTCGAGTGTCATGCTGTGGGATTGAACCTGTGTCCAGGAGGGGGAGGAGGATGTTCTTTATCCCCTTGTAGGGGACATCTCTGATCAAACGCCCCTGCATGACGACCATGTCTTTTCTATGACGGTAGAGTGAGATTTGACGGAAATATGGCTTTATTTCTAGCGGAAAATGTAACGCTTTTGAAGTCTAGACCACTTGCTTTTATACATGCGGACATTGTAATCATACACAGCAAGCAGCAGTATCACTGAAGAATTCCATGGTAATTTTGCCAGCCTATGATATCATATGAACCACTTTCGTCAGCAAAAGCATATCTGCGGTTTTATAAAAAGTGCAGATGAAGTTGATAATTTAGTCCTGAAGGAATTCTCGGGAATAAGATGGGAGGTAAATGGATAGTACACTTTTATTATTAGTTTTCTTGATCAGAACTATCTTGTGCCCACTGTACAAAGGCAACGGTTTCCATTTTATCTGTGTTAACTTTTGTGACGTCAGAGATGGAAAATATATCAGCTCAACACTTTTACATAAACGGGTGGCTTGGTGAAGACATCCTCACTTTATTGCATTACTTCTAAGTCTTTCGTATCAGTTTGTACTGGCCTTGCAAGTTTTAGTTATCGCTGGTATTTTACAAGAGCAATTGTTAAACTTTTACATCAATTATAATAAACGCGAAATTCTGTCCATCCGTTCGGCCGGGACCACTGTATCTCAGTCTACATTTTCTCCACATAGACATATACCTTTTAGGAATGAGGATGATCACGGGATTTGCCCTTCATTTGGTTCTTGAATATCCAGCACTGGGATCAGGTCTGGATGAGGATTTGTTACATTCTAACTGTGCAAAATTGAAATTTTAAAAGAACTCAAAACATTTACAATTTTGTTCATTTAAAGTGAATTTAAAGTAGTACCAAAGCTTTGTGAGTTTAAAAAATTTTTTTCAAGTCTGTTCATTTAAATCTAGATCTAACTACAAGTTACAGAGAGAGGTTTTGTATCCGTGAGATTTCGAAGTTCCGTGGAGTTTGTGAACTGAAATGCTCGGAAGGAAATATTGAAGGACTCGAACTTTCGGCCCAAATCGGACTTCCGCGCAAACTGGGTTTTCGGTCAGATTGAAATTTCGGCCTGACCGGAGTTCCAGTCAATTTATTCAGAGATTTGTATGCTGGAAGATTTCCAGCTCAGCTAATGAATCTGGAAAATGGAAGCATTCAGCAAGAGAGTAATGGAGGTATCAATTTTCCAAATGTTTCTGGCGTTTTGGCCAAAACTGCAGAAGAGTTATTTAAGAAGGTTTACCCAAACATTGCACATAATTTTGAAGATCATGATTGGTTTTTTGAAAGAACCATACTTGCACCAAAGACTGAAACTTGTCAGTTGGAAACTTATAGAATCAATCAATACGGAGGACAAAAAATATTTCTCAATAGATATTGTTGTGGACCCCAATAAGGCTGTGAATTATACTACTGAATTTCTTAACTCTCTGGATCTTCCCGGAATGTTTTCTATCACAATGATATTGAAGACAGGACTTCCAATCATGCATTTGAGCAATCAGGTCCTCCAAAGCTGTGCAATGGAACAAGAATGATTGTCAGGCAAATGCATCCACATTTTTTGGAAGCAACAGTCCTCACTGAACAAGGAAAGGTAGAAACTGTTTAATCCAAGAATTCCACTGATTCTAGCAGACATGCCCTTTGAATTCAAGAGACTTCAATTTCCAGTAAAAGTTTGTTTTGCAATGTTAATTAACAAGAGTCAAGGACAATCACTGAAGATTGTTGGACTTCACCTCATGCAACGGTGCTTTTCGCATGATCAGCTCTATATTGGTTGTTCCAGAGTTGGAAATGGCAACAATCTCTTCATACTCACACAAAATGGTAGAAGCAAGAATGTTGTTTATCCTGCTGCTTTAAAGTGATCTCCAAATGTCACAGCCATAAAAAATTCTTCAAATGTGATACTCTGTTATATAAATCAGAGATGGTAGGGTACGAATAAATGCTCTATTATTATTGCTCACTTTGGTTTTAGGCTGCAGATTCAATTAGCCCTCCGCAGGAATTAACTTAAAAGTCTGCACAGTGGTCGGCTTTTAAGCTAGTAGTTGTATAACGCTATATGCAATGTATATAAGTAATACAAGCAAAACATAGATATGGAGGATGAAGAAAGGGCATGCACCGTGAAGCATGCTATGTGTCTATAATAAACCGAGATGGCGATAGAATTTCAATATCCACTTGAAAACATGTTTCTATACTTTAGTTTTAATGTTCTGTATGAATGCATTAATGTTACAAAATCTCATTTCCTAAGATGCTATTTTGTATTGCATACCGTTGAGATTGAATTCTCTAACATTACGTAGAGATAACCTGTATGTTGCCAATAGTAAATGTTTAAAAATTTTAATGAATGAATGTATGACCGAATAGGTTAATGGATGGAATGGAGGAATATAGGAATAGCATAGACTTAGAATATACTGGCTAATTTATAGGAAAGTTGAGATGATGTTGGGACAGATCGGAAATTGCGGTATTGCCAGTTTGATTTGTGTCCATTCATATGAGATCACTAAGTATATTTCAAGTCTTGGAAATATCCTGTGAGATCACTTATCAACAAGAATTAGTAGCCTGTCATTTCTAGTTTCATAACAGGAACGTTAATAGCATTTCGTTTCTCTTAGCAGCATCATTAACATAGTAGCTGTCACAACATATATGAAGATAACCGTTCTTTTTTAAATTGCTAGGTCAGTGCTGGTGGGGAAAGGATCAACGCTCATAGTCATTCTCAAGGCCTCTCAGTTTGATGAATGAGAGAATATAATTGTCAGATCGGAGACTTGTGCAAATGTTTGTAGCAGAAAGTTCACCGCTAAACACCAAAAGATCAGATGGTACTATTAAACCGAACGAACAATTAAGCTTACTAAGCAAAACCAAGTAATATCCCTCAAACGGAACTTCCACACAATTTCCGTCTACCATTTGTCTTTCTCAAGACTTTGTTCGAGCCATCACTTTAAGAATAAATAAGAAAGAACATGCGCATGGAGTTCTGCCACGAAATTGATCCGGAAACTATGTAGTTGCAAAATGTGCCTCTTAACCATCCACCCACGCAACTATTAGACTACCGGATTGTCTCCCAGATATGGAAAATATTTCTAAGGGTTTAAATAAAGTCGATTAACAGGAATTTTGTCCATTTGAAACGATACGGAAAATCGGGGCAAACTGAGAATGGGAAAGAATATCACTTGGTGGTATTGTATAATGAACAAATTATATTGATTATTTCAAGGGGATACAGGTTAACACACTTTAAGGGAACAGACATGCCTAACATTATTTATCTCATCTGCGACAACAGCAATCTAAAACAGTTGAGCATATCGTTACTGCGACCGAAACCATTTGGCGAACTCCACTTTACTAACTCTTGGTTGGCTTCTTTTTTGCACAACCCTGTTCCATGACGATGAGCGGTATTAAGCTTTTTATCGACAGGATACCTGATAACCAGCTGACGTAATCAGTGATGTGTTATATGAATTGAGAAGACACACAACTGTCTCCAGCCTGGTACAGCTCTCTGCAAATAGGTAAGAATCAGTGATATATATCGCTTATTTAATCAGTGGCAACATTGAGAACGATGCTGTAATGTACAATCAATCCTAATGCAAGAAATTACATATGAATTATTTATATAAATTTCCCAGTTTGTAAGTGGATATTAGCAAGTAGTTATGATGTAAGAGAAATGCTTCCGGTTGAAAATCGAGAGGGCGTCTTGCTACGGAAGTAATTATATCTGTCTACTAAGAATGAATGCAGCTAACAGTTGTAGCATTTCACACTAAAAGTGATCCTCGATATATATTTTTTTATAACAAACGTAATATACTTATTAATCACATTTCTGTTTCTGTAATTGAACTAGGTAGCAAACTGTGAATCTCTCTTCGCCACTTACGTAGCAGTAATGAAAGATATTAATAACCAGATTTCTGTAATGGTACAATAATGGTTGCAAGAATGTGTGCTAGAGGAGGTCAGTTCCTGGTTGCTATGGCTGAATAACTACATTATTCATTGCGTAAAGTTTATTGGTCCGATGTTAAATATAATGGTGGAATGCTTAAAATTGTTTTATGATTAAGGCGGCAAATTGGCAAAATCGTTAGAGTTGAAGAGAATACATGCGGTGTTCGTTCTAATTATTTGCACCCTGAGTTCAAATGTTACAGTTCTCAGATTTTGCCTTTTCTCCTGTTTTCGGGGACGATGAAGAAAATAACATTCTAAAGGGATGAAAAGTCAGAATTTATCGTTGTTTTCTAGTTAGTATATAGACTATTTAGAAAAGGAATTACATCAGCGAAGAAACAATTGAACCATTTAAATCACTTAATTTTTTTTATACTCCCCTTTGGGATAAACAGTAAATGGAAAGTGTATGTAGTAGGCGGTTTTTGTCTATGCCTTTAAATTGTTCAAATTGTTCTTCTATAAAAGCAGTGAGTTGGCAGAATCGTTAGTACGCAGTGCAAAATACTTAGCAGCATTTCGTCCGTCTATACGTTCTGAGTTCAAATTCCACCGAAGTGACTTTGCCTTTCATCCTTTCGGAATTGAGAAAAGAAGTACCAGTTGAACCCTGGTGTCGTTGTAATCGAATTTTCCCTTTCCCCAAGTTTGCTGGCCTTGTGCCAAATTTTGATATCAAAATTGGTCTTCCATGATGTAAGCGCTTCAGTTCGAACACATGATCAGAGATAGAGTCGCTTGCTGGATAGCCATGATGAACTGAGAAATATATTCAAAGTAAATATTTAATATGGAAGAATACAAATTAGAGAATGGGATGAGGAGACAAGGGAGACAGAGAGAGTCAAAGTACACATGAGGCGAATGGAAGAGGAGGCAGCTCACAAACACGGCGAGAATCGGTGAGAGAGAGAAAGCCTTAAGCAAGGTTAACTTATTGGACATATTTCCCAACTCACCAATGGCATATCGGTATTATTTTCAAGGACAAGAGGAGAGACCGCGCTACGTAGCTTTTGAACGCAAGCATCTCTTCCATCTGAACACACTTTGGTTTTCCTCAGACAAGAAATATTTCTGCCAAGATCAGAGGGTGAATCACAGAACAACCGTCGGCTTGCCGTATCCCTAAAACATATACCGACAGTGATAAAAATCAAGCATCCGGTCAACATCGTGTTGTTAGGAATGATCAGTGGTGATGGCAACATTATGCCTCAATTCATCTTCCCACACAGTCTGAGAATCAACACGGAGGCCTACATCAAGTGCCTAGAGGAGGTAGTGCTACCCTGGCTCAAGAAGGTAGCTGCTGGAAGGCCCTGTGTCTGACAACATGCCTCTGCAACATGCTACGCAAGCAGGGCAGGAGAGCCTAGTCATGGCTGTCAGACAATTTCTGCGACTACATCACCCCTAAAATCTGGCGACGTAACTACTCAGAGTCCCTTGATTATTATGTGTGGGTCGCAGTTCAGCGAGAGGCCAACAAAATGTGATACCTCCATTACTCTCAATATACTTTTATGTAAGTTTGGTAAATATATCTGTTAAAATGACATGTCAGTGTTATTTTCATTTTTGCGTAATTTAGATGACAAAATTATTCACGGCACCCTGTATATGTTGTGTGTATATGTATGTGTGTGTGTGTGTGTGTGTGTGTGTGTGTGTGTGTGTGTGTGTGTGTGTGTGTGTATGCATGCATGCATGTACGTATATATATGATAAATCTTGGCATGATAATTATAATAATGATAATTAAGTTAAAGGTCTACAAATTTCGGAGTTTTTTATATGAGTTTTCTCACATCTTTATATAAAATATCACTGCATATGTTTCCGTTCAAACTGAATGAATTTATGAACATCACTATTAAGATTAGAGCGAAATGCAGAAGTTATAAAAGCAGAGGTAGTTGTTTATATATTTATACACGTATTTTACTATCGTGTTGTGTCTTTGTTATTATTAGTTTGCTTTTTCTCCCAGCACTTTAACATTTCATCTTTTAATGAGAAAGTTTTAAATATATAAATAAATATCGACTGGTGATATAGTTTGCTATTATATATCACGATGAATACTTTTATGTATCTTTGAAGATGAAGAAAGTAATTTAAATATTTATAAAATATATATTGAAACGACTAAAAATGGTTGAAGTTGTAAGAGAACTGAACAAGCATTAATTTCTATATGTGCGTATATGAATGATTTTATATATGTGTGTGTGTGTGTGTGTGTGTCTGTGTTTGTGTGTGCATGATTATCATTTTATGTCCGCTTCCAATGTTTCCATCAGGATACACATACACACGCACATACATCACACACACACACACACACACACACACACATTCACACATCTATGCTTATATATGCATATATATGTGTGTGTGTGTGTGTGTGTGTGTGTGTGTACATATATATATATATATATATATATATATATATATATATATATATATATATACATGTATGTGTCCATACGAACATATTACATGTATATATACACGCATATGTATGTATGTATGTATGTATGTATGTATGTATGTATGTATGTATGTATGTATTCGTTGGTGCATGTGTTTGTGTGTGTGTTATATAACAAACTTTCATCTCAAGAAATTCGATTTCCTGCAGTAAATTAAGAAACAATTTACGTTGTATCTCTCCTTTATGCTTGTATTAAGATATTGCCAATTCGTCTTCTGAGAATCTTACTAGTAATTTGCCATACTGGCTAATAATCGGTGGAGGCTTAAAGAAAATCCTTTGATGTTGATATGATTATGACTTATAGCAGTTTGCTTCACTCCCTCGAATTTAGCATTTGTTAAGCTTTCTAAATGCTGAATCAAGCATATATTATATATTTTATCCTCATGCTATTCCATCAAAACGTACTGGAAGAATTTCTAATAGAGGCTAATAGAAGTACGTTCAATGTGATAAAAATATCAATCTATCTGTCTATTTATCTATCTACCAACTTTTCTATCACAGCAAAATAATAATGGATTCCACTGCGGGAGATTTTATAACATTATAATAGCGAGACACATTCATCGACTCAATTCTCATTTTTAATTAAGACCACTTCAAGACAATGTTCCTAATCAAAGCCGAATGGAGAAAATTCTTTGAAAAATATCATGCTTTAAATTAACCTAAAATACCTGGCTGAAAGTCACAACTTTTGAGTCAAACAATTTGTACTGTTATTCAGGTATGTCTTCATTTGCATGTATGTATGCATATATGTATGTATGCATGTATGTATATATATATATATATATATATATATATATATATATATATATATATATATATATATATATATATATATATATATATATATATATATATATATACATATATATATATATATATATATATATATATATATATATATATATATATATATATATATACACATACATATATATAGATATATATAGATATATATATATATATATATATATATATATATATATATATATATATATATATATATATATATATATATATATATATATATGTATGTATATATATATATATATATATATATATATATACATAATAATAATAATAATAATAATAATAATAATAATAATAATAATAATAGGAATATATGTATATATATATATATATATATATATATATGGGAGAATGTACGAAAAAACAACAACAGACGAGGACAGGTGGTGTAAACAACAAAAGGATGTATTAGTATGACGCTCGGGAATACGGAAAGTCTTTAACGTTTCGAGCTACGCTCTTCAACAGAAAGAATACGGAGACAAGGAGAAAAACACGGAGAAAAAAAATTGAATAGTGTTCAGTCAACGGTCGAGTTAAATAACGCAGGTGTTATTCAAATTCTTTTACTTCCGACACGTGTTTCGAAGACAACATTGGTATTGTTCCAAAAGGAATAAAATGGTGTAACTCCATTTATTCATTTATATATATTATACAAAATACTTCACATCAACCCGGAGTTTCTACCGTTACAAACAGAGTGTTACGTCCTTATTAATTGTGTGATTTTTTGCTTCCCTGCTAACTCATTATTCCGTGATACATAGTTCATGTTAATGTTATTTGGTTTTGCGGTTTTCCTATATTTCTGTCTTCGTTGTTTGATTTTAGGAGGTGAATTGTGGTTTTAATTTATTTTCGTTGTTGTTGTAGCACTCCTCTGTTGCTGTTCATATATTTTTTCGTTCGTTTTGTGTGCCCTTCAGATGGTGGTACTTGCATTCTGGGATCAGGCTTATCCTTAGTGACACAGAATTTTGGCTCAGGTTAGGATGGAAGAAGGTAGAACCTTTGCATTTTGTGCGTCCATATTTAGGACCAGGACCATGGACTTTGTATTTAGGACAGTATTTGGGGTGAAGTTGAGGGCTGATTTTTCCTGTTGTACCATATGAAGAGGTAAGATGGAGAAAAAGGACAGCGTCCCTTGTAGTTGGTGCTGCTGGAGCCAAATCTACAGCTTTGTTGGGAATAGTAACGGCAGGATTCGTAGTAGAGGTTTTTCTCTATATTGGCAGACTCATTGGTCAGTGCTCCCATCCGTCTTCTTCTTCTTCTTCTTGGAGCGGCAGTGAAACTTGGGTTGCAGCGGTAGGGCTGGGTGAAATCATGTCGGACAGTGATACCAAACAAGATGATTCCAATGTAGTAGCAGTAGCTTTTGTTGTGGTAGTGAGTCCCTGCTGGCCACAGTGGTATTGGATGGAATTAGGTTAGATAGCGATCCGAAGGTGGTTGTTGTTTGCTGCTGACTAACGGGTCATTTAGGTTACCCCTGACCTGTTGGCATTGGGTCAGTTGGCGCACAAGTATAGCTTCTAGTTTTACCATGTGCGTGTGTAAGGTATGAAATGTTTTTTGTGATTTCTTTTATTTTGTTTTCGATCTCTTTTACAAATCTGTAAAAGGACTGTGACGCTAATTTTTCGGCTATTTTACCGTAGTTATTGGTTTTTACACAATCGTGAGGGTGAGCGTACCAAGCGTTCATCAGTACACTGATTTTATTTTCTACCCACGGACGGTTTTGAAAATTATTGACCATATTCAGTGGATAGAACAGTATTATACATTGTAGGATAGTTATTGATGATTTGATGTACGATCGTAAATGTGCTGTATATATATGTTGATATCTTCGGAAATGCGTGGTTATATCTGGGTGTGTGTGAGAGACTTCAGTGTATTTTGTACAAATCAGAAAGTGCGGTGTGTCTAATAAAAATCAAGAGAAAGTAATTGTACTCACGATTCTAGTTTTAGAACTAATCTTGGTATTAGTTTTTATTTTGCAGGTATTGCTGGTATATATTTGTTTCTCCAGGTGGTATATAGACTTGTGTAAATTTATTCTCCGATGATAAGATAGAATTCAGGGGTCCTGGGACTAAAAACAAGGAGAGTTACAGCTAATTTGAGTTGAAATTTCTTTCTTTGGCTTCTTATCTCTTTATTGCCCACAAGGGGCTAAACATAGAGGGGACAAACAAGGACAGACAAAGGGATTAAGTCGATTACATCGACCCCAGTGCGTAATTGGTACTTAATTTATCGCCCCCAAAAGGATGAAAGGTAAAGTCGACCTCGGCGGAATTTGAACTCAGAACGCAGTGGCAGACGAAATACCGGTAAGCATTTCACCCGGCGTGCTAACGTTTCTGCCAGCTCACAGCCTTTTGTTTCTTTGGTTTCTGACTGCTGGCCTGAGCTATGAGAAATACGTCTTGTCACAACGAAAGCACTATGTGTATATTACTATGTGCATGTATATATATGCGTATGTGTATATGCGGGTGTGCGTTTGCGTTCACGCGTGTGTGTGTATTATGCATTTATTATTATAATTTCTAAAATTTTAACTGGTTTCACATTTTACACTGATTTTCAAGAAGTTGAATTACAAAGACGTGGCTTATATTGCAGTGGTCTTGCTTCTGACTAGTGTGTGATGCTTGTCCTATTTTTATAGGGAGTTCATGACTCAAAATAATATATGTTTTAAACAGGATTTAATTGGTAGAGCATAGTTACATGACTGATCTTAGAAATTTCTTAGGTTCCCCGCTATGTCCTTGTGTTAGGATCAAGTGACAATATTTGGCGTCGTAATCTAAGGCTGGCACGGTTGACTGAACATGTCGAAACAATTAATGCTCTGTATGTTTTCTGTCAAGTGTTTGTAGAGAATGAACTCATGGCTAAATTTAGAATCTTTTGTATGCTTCCCGCTGCGTCCGTGCGATAAAACTTTAAATATAATAATTAAAAATATATTTTAACTATTCTCAGTGCATTTTCAACTCCTATTTTTCCTATATTTCCACCTGCATAGAATAAAATAACTTTGTTATATATTTATATATATATATATATATATATATATATATATATATATATATATATATATATGGGTAGCTGATGAAGAAGAATGTTCTCTATGTGGCGTGTGTGTTTTCTCGTCTACGTTTTGTTTGCAACGTCCTGTACCCAGATATGCACCTATACATACAGGTGGATGTCGGTACGCACATACCTGTACGTATATATGCATATACTCATTTACTATTTGTTTTTACATGACTGAACGCAGCGTCACCAATTTGTAAGTAGTTATCGTAACTTTATATTTTCGGACGCTACTCTATCTCTTTCTCTTTCTTTTCCTCTATCATTTTTCCCCCTCTCGTTCTTCCTCTTTACTACTACGTATCTCGCTTTACCCCTCTCGTTCTTCCTCTGTTACTACTACGTATCTCTTTTTTCCCCCTCGTACTTCCTCTCTTTCTCTTTTCCTCTCGTTGCTCACCTATTCTTCTACTTCCTCCCTTTGTTTCTCCCTCTACCACTCTCTCTCTTCCCCTTACACCGGCATGGTCACATGCTTCCGGTCAATAATCCTTTTCTTCCTTGGCTATCGCCGAGCAAACACGCGAACTATTTCGTCCCTACTTTCAAGTTCGTGCCTCACAGCGTTCATACACACATAATTTTTCTCGTCTGGCCGTAAAGCCTTTTCTGTTTGTTTTCCTGTCTTGTTTCTTGTCCGCCACTACATTCCTCCATGGAAAGATTTAATTTGTGTATACAAATTTAATTTGCGGTCCATGGGAAGATCCGTTTTAACGATGCGTCCTGCCCAGCTCTTCGAAACGCCGGTGTTAAAACGGGGGTAGCTGATGAAGTAGAATGTTCTCTATGTGGCTTGTGTGTTTTCTCGTCTACGTTTTGTTTACAATGTCCTGTACCCAGATATGCACCTATACATACAGGTGGATGTCGGTATGCACATACCTGTACGTATATATGCATATACTCATTTACTATTTGTTTTTATATGCATGTATATATATATATATATATATATATATATATATATATATATATATATATATATATATATATATACTATCTGTCTATTATGCATATAGGCAGATGGATAGATACAAACATATAAACATATATACATACATAGATACATATATACGCGCATAGAAATTGATATGTATATGAATGTATATGTGTGTGTACTAGTGTGTGTGTGTGTGTGTGTGATGCGTATTACCGTTAGCGTAAGAACATTTCTTAGCCTCCTAATTTGTATGCATACTACACACACTGATATACACGCATTCACACACACACATACACACACACACACATACACACACACATACACATACACACACACACACACACACACGTACACCCACATACATAAAAGTATATCTATACCTAGCCATATTCAAAGTTTCATACCTATATATATATATCTGCTCCCGTGCACGCGTGTGTGTGTGTGTGTGCGTGATGTGTTTCTATGTTTGTAAACTGTTTTGTAATAGATGTTCTTTCATGTGCCGTCCCTATTCACATTTACCACATTATCAAAGACAATATTAACACAACTCAACTCCCCAATTGTTCATCAACAACATCTTTACATCACAACAATTTACTTCCTCAGCATCTGCAAACTCTTCATTCTTACATTTATTTATAAATATTGTACACTTGTGATCATCTTTCAGCATCATCATCATCATTATCATCATCATCATCATCATCATCATCATCAGCAGCAGCAGCAGCAGCAGCAGCAGTAGTAGTAGTAGTAGTAGTAGTAGTAGTAGTAGTAGTAATAGTAGTGGTAGATTTTGTGTGGAAAAATAATCAGATGTTGCGCTTATTGTTTTGAAGAATCTTGTCCGTTGTGATTACTTCCCCGCCCATAATCCTCACCTACCTCCCCAGAATGAATATTCTTCTCGTTATTGTTGTTGCCGCATTGATTTCTCTTATCTTTTAACATAGTTCTTCATGATAGACTGTTTTGCTATGGAGCCGATCTGTTTGTTTTCTTCAAAGAATCCTTGTAGCTTTTAATAATGTAGGATTCTTTGTGTTTTAGCGAAATTTTCTTGTCTCAGGCAGACTTTGATTTCGTGAACTACATAATATTCATGTTATATTTCTTTGGTATTTGTCTCCTCGTCCTCCTATCCCAGTATTTTTCGATTCTTTATCGATTTCATTAAGAATTTAGAAACCTTTCTTTTTATTTCCTTTATTTTTTTACATCTTGTAGCTTTGTTTATATAGGTTATGATATCAGTATGAGTTTTTTTCTGAAGAAGTACCGACTTTACTTTCTAATTACTGTAGTGGCTGTATATACAGTTTCGCTTATGTTGGTAATATTGATGTTTGTGTCCGTTTTTATTAAATCTAAAATGGCTGAATTTGCATTCTTTAGCGTTGTTATTATCATTGGCATATAGGCAGATCTATGGATATTAATTATATTTTCGCTATTTCTATATTTACAATATGATCCTATTCCTAATTTACATTTTCAGAATGTTCTATCCTCAAATATTTCTCAAATCTCCTTTCTATTCACATTATGCTTGTTGGTTTATATTTCATAATTCTTTGGCTTGCTTTTGATATTTTCCTCGTGTCGCACATGTTCACTTGCATTTTGAATTGTTTGTTCCGTTATGTTTTCTAATGCTTTAGGTTGGTTCTTTTTTTTCCCGTTATGTAACGTTTCTTTTTAACTCTTCTGTTCCTATCCCTGATAAGTTAATCATATATGTGGATGTCTCTTTTAAAATTATCGAGTCTGCTAAAATCCCAATGTACTTTGAGATCAGAGTTATTTTATTTTCAAACTGTTTACGTTTCGAGAGAATTTCATGTCAAGGATTTCCGTGAATAATTTCCAGAAAAAATTGACTTGGCAGTGCTACCAAGGTGCTCAACTGTTTTCAGATAAACGCTACAGATTCGAAACAACCTCCAGGCACGACTGCCCAAGTTGCACGCATAATGACGAAACTCTATTTCATGCACTCGTGCTGTGTGAAAACATAGCTAATTTCTAGAGATAGTCAAACAACTGTTGCCGATAGTAGGAAAATCTGGCAATCAGATGAGACGATCGAAATGATAGCCCCACCATCCGAGAAGGAAAATGGTGTTGACGCTGAAAGTATTGAGGATAGACACCTTTATCTTCGATCAAGCCTCATCGACTGCTTCAGGTTTCACTTGGAATGAACATTTCGGGTGGACAAGGATGCGCCATTCCCCGGCAAATTTATCAAAATATTGGTGACACTAACAAAAGAGATTAGGATGAATTGAACTACTCTGAATGCATGTGCTTGTAGATTAGAGAATCAAAGCTGAAGGAGAACTTGTGAGCTCCACAGTCAGCGGAAATCTTGGGTCTGTGGCGATCCTTGATTGGCCCTACTCGGAGGTTCTCCTATATCAATAGTATTGCACCATCCATATGTTCACATATTTTGCATACTGCTTATATTTATTTACCCCACTGCTTGTCCTTTTTTCCCCTTTATCTTTTCATGCAATTCTCCCACAAACGGTTAACTGTCATTCTAGTATCCCCTTTTATTGATGTATTGCTTTGCTCAACGGCACAATGCACTGGGGTGAAGGTGTCGAACTTAAGATGTCACTATCATTAAAGTAACACTCCTACCACTAGATCACGTGCATTTATGAGTGTGTGTGTGTGTGTGTGTGTGTGTGTGTGTGTGTGTGTGTGTGTGTGTGTGTGTGTGAATGTGTGTGTAGATATATGTGCTTATATATATCGACTTATATTTCCTTTTATTTTCAGTTGTCTTTGAACTGCGGCCATGGTGGGGCACCGCCTTGAAGTGTATTAGTCGAAAGTATTGACTCCAGTATTTATTCTGGGTTAAACCTGGTATTTATTATAATGTGATACCACACAGTCATGCCTAGATCAACACACACACACACACACACACACACACACACACACACACACACAAACATATATATATATATATATAGCTCTGTTATATATAACAAGTGAAACAGAGTCAGACAGAAACAAGAAAAATGCTCCTGGTATTTGAATACTATACAAATATGTTTTTAAAAAGACTTTTCATTTAAATTTGCCAAAATTTGTTATCCATATTTACTGTTGAAAAGATCTCAAGGATCGAAACCGGTACTGAAATGTTTTTTATAAAAGTATTTTAGCATTTTCTACTTTGTCTTTTTTCCATATATATATATCTACTCGTGTGTTCCTCTTCAACCGTTTACATATATATATATATATATATATATATATATATATATATATGTGTGTGTGTGTGTGTGTGTGTGTATGTGTGCGTGTGTGCGCGCGCGCGTGTGTGTGTGTGTGTGTGTGTGTGTCTGTGTGTCTGTGTTTCTGTGTGTGTGTCTGTGTGGGTTATGTGATATGATTGAATATGATGGAGACGTAAACAAATGACGCAGGTGTCCTTAGTGTAGTACGAAAGCCGGTTAAGAATTTCGAAGAGCACAACGGGGTTAGCAATCTATAAATTTTGCATATTTTCTAATAAAGTAAATGGAGAAAAAGCGACAAATTTATTATTTTCCCTTCAGCATTTACAATCTGTTGTTGTGTAACGTCAATAGTTTAGCATAATATGTATAGTTTTATTTTATACAGAAATCTGATGTGGTGAAAAAAACATTATTCCTTGGAGTATGAAACAAAAGACATAAACCATTGATCAGCATATATAATGAGGATTTGTTTCAAAAACATTTCATTTATTCATAAGAATTGCATAAAACTGAATTGATTTAGTAAATGCAAACAATAGAAGTAAAATATAAAAAAATATTCTTGAATTAAAAGTTAACATTAAAAATAGAAATAAGCGAAATACAGTAGATGGGCAATATTAAACAACTTTTAGAGATTGTTCAAAGATGTAACTGCGAATTAATTAAATCAATTTTTCAATATAATTTGCCTTCTAAATTCACTTGAAACAATGAGTAGAAAGAATTTTCCAAGCTGGTCATTATGTGTTTACGACACATATGTTAATATAATCAATTTACTGCGACAATATTTCCCAAACACTGTATGCTTCTATATGGCCTTCGCTGTGATGGTTAAAACAACCAACTAAAGAACTAAAGGCAAGAAAACATGTAACCTAGTAGCTGGCGATTTCGGATCACGATCATAAGAGCGTAGGTTCAAATTTTGGATTAGATGGTGTGATGTAACCTTGAGCAAAGTGCTGCATTTCAAACTGATTCAATCTAGGAAGTGGGTGATTATTGCCAGTTTCGAGTGCATCTCAATTTTCACCACTTGTCACATCTTCGAAGTTCCGATGGTCCAATAGTTTCCATGGCGCTAGCTGTTTGTTCGCTACAACATATGATGTAAAACAATACGCGGAAGCATGGCTCATACATTGTCAGACCAACCAAACCTTTCTTAATGTCCTCTGCCAAAGATTTTTCAAAGATTGGTCGCTTTTATTGCAATGCACATAGAATATATGTATTATGTTTGCTTGAATACATGTAAATATGTGCTTTCTTTTTTTATGCACGTGTTTGCAAAGTGTCATTTTCTTCCTACAGAAATCGACACGCAAAATCAGATAGAACCCGACTGGTCTAAGTAATTTGTATAACACTTCAAGAATTTGTAAAGTGAATGAATAAATAATTAAGAAACTTGCACAACATTGGATTAACTAGAGATTTAAGACAGAAATTCCGATTTCGTGATGTCAGTAAGCACACATTTTTAGCCTCACTGTGGAAGTCGGGCTTGTTTTGCTCTGTTACTAGAAGATGAGATCGACCTACCGGAATTTCAACGTTTATTCACGCTATTCGAGACAGGACACACATTGCTCAGAGGATCTCTGTTGATATTTCGGTTTTCCTATTTGTTTTCTCTGATAGTGTCCTTTTAGTCTTTTCTGTTTTGTCTTTTGGGTTTAATTTCAGCTAAATACTAAAATCAGTTCAATTTAGATTGTGTATATTGAGCTTGTTATCCTCTTTTTCTTCCAATGCATTTCTCATCTTCATAAATGTCTAATTCACCCGTTTAATGGAATAAAGTTGTTACTTTTGAGTAGGTAAACTTTTAGTATTCTTTTTTATCATTACTCGTGCTTAAAATCAAGTCTTTCATTATTGAAGCTACTTCTTTCAGTTAAACCCCAACACTTCTCTTCCCACAGGGATATTATTTCTTTGCCTCTATTCTATGCATACATACATCTTAAATGTTCCATTAATCTTTTTTCGTTGTACCTCCTCTTGATGTTAAGAATCATGTGACTTGTCTTTCCCTTAATTCGTATCCCTTCACCGTTCTGCTTTTGAGACCTCCTATAGGAAGTATTTCTGCTCCACTTGTTTCTTTCTTTGAGAATCTGCCACTTATAATCCTCTTCCTAATTCTAACTCTTGTGATGATCCTTTTATGAATCTTAGGGCGGGTTCCTATTAGATATTTCCTTTCGTATTCTTTTGTAGCTCAACAAGTAAATATTTAATAAAATAATAAGTGGTTACTTAAGTCCTATTTTATAACTGGCACTTTACAATCTTGTTGCCAGTGATATCGAACGTAGTAAAAAAGACAGTACCTTATAATTCACGTTGCACATATGCACATTAATGAAAATTAAAACCAGCCTAGCACCATAAGAGTATGTGTATACTAGAAAATGATATGAGATGATATTCTCTTTCTTCACAGATATTCAGCAGACTAAATTAAGCATTGAAACTAGTCACATTAAGATCATTTTCTAGCAACAAACATCTTACCCCCGGAATGAACAAAGAGTATATTTTCCACACTGGTTGAAAGCATGTTTTCACTAAAAGTAGAAGTTAAGTTTACCGTAATTTTTACCGATATATTTTAATATGATATTTTAAACACACATACATGCATGTGGCTGTGTGCCAAAAAGTTTGCTTTCCAGCCACATGTTTTCAGGTCCAGTCCCACTTGTCGTCTGCTATAGCTTCGGGTCAACCAAAGCATCGTGAGTCGATTAGTTGATGTGGAAGACGGGTACTGGAGGAGTCTGTCATGCATATAAATATACGTCTGCGTGTATCTTTGTGATTGTCAACTACCACTACTCAAGAACCTGTGTTGGTTTGTTTACGTCCTAGTAACGAAGTGATTCGACAAAATAGTCCAGTAAATTACCAGATTTGAAAAGTATGGGAGGGGGCGATTTGTTTGACTAAAGCTTTTTAGGACGAGCCCCAAAATGGCCGCATTCCAATGACTTAAGCTAGTAAGCTATATATATACACACATACATATATATACATATGTGTGTGTTGTGCCTATATGTATGGGGAGAGTCACATATATATATATATATATATATGTGTATATATATGTATGTATATATATATATATACATATATATATATATATATATATATATATATATATATATATATATATATATATATATATATATATATATATATATATATAGCTATGGCGATAATAGTGCATTTGAATTTACGCACTTGGGTAAATTGACCTCGGTTCATTAAATTAGATTAAACGTATTTATCACATTCTAGATGAAAACATCAAACAAGAGGTTTTGAAGTTTTCAGTTACAAAAATAAACAAAAAGTGTTAGTATCCATTAGAAGGTAATATTTTCCTTCCGTACATACGTGTGAGTCTGTACTATCCTCTGTAATTCAAAGTATGTGATTAGTTGTGTTGTTCAAAAACATATGCAATTATAGTTTTATCGATTCATTACACTGCAGTAGTGGACGATAGCATCATTGCATAATTCAATATATCTTAAGTTTCAATTAATAGTCTACTGTAGTATAGTCTATCAGCAGTACTTGACAATAATCAATGACCTTTGAAATCTTCTTAAACAGAGATCACGTATACGTCTATATATACATTAAAACATACAAATATCTATATGTAGTTACACACACACACACATGTATATATATATATATATATATATATATATATATATATATATATATATATATATATATATATATATATATATATATATATATATATTAACTACATATATGTGTGTGTCTGCTGTCTATCTGCCTGTGTGAGTGTGCGCGTTTGTGTGTGTGTGCGTGTGTGTGTGTACACGTCTGTGTGTGTGTGTGTGTTTGCGTGTGTGTGTGAGTGTGTGTGCGTGAGTGTGTGTGTGTGTGAGTGTGTGTGTAAATATCAATGGACTTATTTATGTGTGTCTGTTCTTTGAGTACTTATGTATATTTCGAAACACAGATTCCTCTGCTGGAAATCATTTTTTTTTATTAATATCATTTGAAGTGTGTCCGTTTTATTGCTTATCTCTTTAGTCAGTCATCTATCTGCATGTATATATATATATATATATATATATATATATATATATATATATATATATATATATATATATATATATACATATACATATGTATGTATGCGTGTATGTATGTATATATGTATACATACAAACACACACACACACACACACACACACACACATATATATATATATATATATATATATATATACACGCATATATGCATATATATATATATATATATATATATATATATATATATATATAAATTTACATACTTATATAGCAAACGTAGATATTGGTTGTTAGTATGTTAATATTATATATCAATAAAGCTGAGAATTGCACAAGTACTCTAGCCTTGTTATATTTAAGTATAATAATTATTGCGATACATTGGTCGTAGGATTATTGCATAGCAAGTTTGAGATTAAATTCAAGTGGCTATGTGAAAAGTAGCAAATCGTCACATCCCAGTACATTTTAAATCTGATCATCATAATCATCACGGTCATCATTATCATCATTATCACCATCTTCATTATCATCTTTATTTGACGTCCTAGTATAATACTGGCATGCCTGAACCATCTGACAGCATTCCACAGTTCTAGAACTGCATCTTGCGCTAGTATCTGCTTGGTGTGATTTCAATGGTTGGATCACTTTGCTAAAGCCAGCCGCTTTACAGTGGTGTAACGGTTGATATTTTTTTATCACCAGCACAAGTGAAGTTGTCATGCAGCTTGGAAGACTACAAACGCCGAAAGAGGTGGCTTTATAACAGAAGATGTGTGTTTAAAGTACAAGAGAAATCGCCAGAGTAGAATAGCTTACGTGCATGTAGAAGGAGCACATTGCTACTCATATTTTAGAAGGGAGGGAGGGATTCATCGAGGTAGAGAAGAGAAGATATACAATTGCAGTCGTAATGCTGTTCCGTGGGCCCTCAAAGTACGTAGTGAATGGGAGCAGAAGATCCCGATCTGTACTGATTGCAAGAATGTATAGAATTGAAAAGTGAGTGATGGGAAATTAATGAAGTTGTGTATATAATGAACGATGAACAACGGATGAGTTTATGATAATTAGAAGAGGTTGTGAAGAGAAGGTGACAACTGTAGTGGTTGGCTAGGGAAAGTGAGAAAGAAGAGAAGGCAAGGAAATGTGAGAGAGGGGGAACGAAAGAACGAAGAGTGGAGTGAACGAATAAGAATGAAAGGGTTGATAGATAGAAATAGAGTCGTATAAGATTTAGAAAATGTATACTTACATATAAGAGCCCAAAGTGTACGCACGCCGCCATATATATATATATATATATATATATATATATATATATACACAATACAAAATGGGACAAGAACGCAAAACATCCAGACGGTTAGGTGATACAAGAAAGTGACAACAAATCATCCAGATACACGATACAAAGAAAACAAGGACAGGTCATTCGGAGTTTTCTTTGTGTGTGTATGTGTGTGTGTGTGTGTGTGTGTGTGTGTGTGTGTGTGTGTGTGTGTGTGTGTGTGTGTCTGTGTGTGTGTGTGTGTGTGTGTGTGTGTGTGTGTGTGTGTGTGTGTAAAAAAGGTTTTTTAATTTCGCTTAGGCATTGTGAAACAAATAACCTGGTGTAGACCTCAATATACATATGCTTCTGAATGAAGCATTAGTCGCGTGCAGTGCGGTAATAAGAAAATAAGATGACACAAGAATAAACAATTATCCTATTAACTTTATCAGCTTACGAGTCCACTGCTTCTTATAGCAGAAACAGCTATATGCTAATGAAGTCCACAAGATAATCGTTTATTCCTTGTCAACTATTTTAGGACTTGTGTTTTGTACGTTGTTGTAGTCGTTATTGTTGCACTTATTTTTGTTGTATAACATCATGTCAACTCTGATTAAGCAAGGCTGCAACGCTTTCTCTATCCGTGACCATTACAGCTTTTTATTTACAAGATAACTACAAGATAACTAACAGCAGGTTAATGTTTGACGGACATTTGTTTGCTATTTGCATCGGATCAAGCGGTCTCATAGATGCTCACTCAGACATCTAGGGTCAAGTGTACTTGTTTGAATATTCTACTCGGTGCAAAACTACCCTAATCTCTCGATTATAATGTAGTTGCCAGACATGCCAAAAAAATACCTAAGAAATCTCTCAAATAAATCCTGCCCTAGCATCTTAGACAAAAGTAAAGTGATAATATTTTCCTTGCTGTACTGTCTATGGGTAACGGAGTTGATGGTCACGACTGGCATACCTTAGATTATAGGCTTGCTACTACAATGGTAAACTTGGTGCAAGAATATTGCTTCCAGAATTTTGCGCAAAGCCAGCAATTTTGCGTGAGGTATAAGTCGATTACATCGACCCTAGCGCTCACTGGTACTTATTTTATCCATCCCGAAATGATGAAAGGCAAAGTGGACCACGGCGGAGTTTGAACTCAGAACGTTAAGACAGACGAAATGCCGCTAATCACTTTGCCCAGCATGCTTATGATTCTGCCCCCCTCGCCACCTTCCATGGTGTAACAATATTGAAAATTCTCCCCTCTCTTTTCTTTCACTTTTTCTCATCCCTTGACAACCGTAGATACCTACCTCTTATTTATTGACATCTTTAGATATAAGGTATTTCTTTAAGTAGCCTTGTCATTGCCAATTACATGAGCTCCAAACTTAGAACGGCCGTAAGGTACACAATGAAAGATGCAAATGCCATCTTCCCTTGTCAAGTTTTCCACTATTTTCCTCCCTAAATATTCCCTGATGCTCCCCAGCAAACCAGTTCGCTATTTTACAAATCGGTATACAAATTCTCAATTGCTTTTGCTGACAGCTACCTGTTTTCTTCCTAATTCATTACAATAACTGCCTAGACATCGTTGCACATCGCCAGTTTTCTATGTGTTCTTTTACTGCTATCGATATAAAGTATACATCTGTGAAGACATAGAAGTAGTGTATGAAACCAACAGAGAGAGCGAGGAGGGATGTAAACGATATGTTTTCGTATAGATACAAAATTACAGTATGCAACAGAGAAAAGAGAGGGATATAAAGAATATGTTTTCATTAATTCATAATTATAATAATTATCTTAATTACACTTAATTTCGTACTCTTTAACACAAATTTGCAATTTAGCGAGAATAATTATTTAGTACCTTTTGTCAATTTAAGAAATTGTTTTTTAATTATCTAGTTTGTAATTCATCGATTCATTAGTATGGCAACTGATTAGCTCTGTTGAGGTAACAGTTCACTTCCGTACTTCTGAAATAGTTTCCATCGAAGCATGATACTAATTCATTTTTTTTTCTTTTTGTTTGTATCGTTTACATTTTGTTGTTTTTGTTACTTGTCAATGATGTTTGAGCAGACCTATGATTAAGAGCATTTCAGCCTCGACCGCCCTTTCGATTTTCAACTTACCTTTGACTATACTATCGAATGTATTCTTCTAAATTTAAAACCAGTGAGTTGAATTATGGATTTAGGTATTATTTCTACCAGTTCCAGTAATGCCTTACACGGAATATCGTTGGCGTGCTTTTATTTGTTTTACCGTTGTCAACAAAATAATAAAACGCTTTTTCTTATGTATCAGAAAATTATAACAATGATTGTGATGAATATGACAAAACAGAAAAGACGTCGAATAATAGGCGGCTTGGGAAAATAATGATACAACCAGCTGAAATCTAAACTGATTAATGACATCAATGCCAAGAGGCACAAATCTCTTAGCTCTTCAAAACGACAAAGAAAACCCTGACTGGAAAATATAATACGAGACACTCATAGTTGTTACAAGCTGACGATTCAACTTCGAATAATTGAAGATACGCATATTATACATGTGTATGTATGTATGTATGTATATATGTATGTATGTATGTATGTACTGCATTCATTTGGTGCATATGAAGTACTCAATATAATACAGAGTCTTGACCCCTCGAAAGAAGAGCAAGAGTTAAACAAATATGAGACGAGATAGAGATAGAGATATGTTTCATGTTGAATACATTTGATTAACTTCCATTTCACTTCAAACCACATTACATATGATTATGCGTTAATTTACGTAAATGCTGTATACAATTATTGATGTTTGAGTTACCTACCAAATTTTGCTGATTGCTGATTAATGACATCAATAATGATATACAGAAAAGGTGTTCTACTCTACTTACATATATGTATCTATGCATATGTGTATATGTACATATGCTCGCATTCATATATATATATATATATATATATATATATATATATATATATATATATATATATATATATATATATATATATATATATATATATATATATATATACATATATAAACATATATATATACATGTATATACATATATATATATATATATATATATATATACATACATATAAATATACACACACATACACACACATATATATATGTGTGTGTGTGTGTGTGTATACGTGTGTTTGTATATATATATATATATATATATATATATATATATATATATATATATATATATATATATATACATATATATATAAATGCGTGTGCGTATACACTGATACATGCATACGTGCATATGTACACATACAAAAAATTCAAATACCTCTTATAATGGATTCCATATTTTCGATATCTTATAATTAACCACCCGTAATGAAGAAAATAGTCCTTGTTATTGCTTTAATATTTACTACGTACTCCTACACAGATGATCATTTATTTCATTTATACATTCATTGTAGAATGGTTTTATCATGACCACCTTAACGGTGTGCTTTGTAAATGCTTTAACAGTTTTTATTATATATTAATGTCTCCCATTATTAGGTTTTAAGCTTAGTTTCTATCCTTTTTCTATATATTGATTTAAACTTTCTCAATTTAATATAATAAATTTGCTCAGTTATGAATTACTACCTCCCGTATCCCTCAATTCTAATTTCTACCCTTAAAGCTTATATTACTTATCTTTTTTCTTTTTCATTATATTCCCCTTTATTTGATAATCTAGATAAGTATTGGCCACCTCTATCCTTCCTTCTTCTAGTTATCGCCTCTTACAAGCAGCTCTGCGGCTAGATATAGGGTTCCAGTATAATGAGGGCCTGGGTGATTGTCTAACATTAATTGATTTAACATCATCAACTAGAATACAGTTGACAACTCCCAATGGATTCAATTCTAAATGGTTGAAGACCACATGCTGCATAAAATCTAAAAATAAATAACTACGTCACCACTCTTTTTATCTTGTCCTTCAGTATTTTTCCTCAGCTACTCTCTAAATTATAGTAAGCTTAATAACAAATGCATAATTTTCTTAACTCGTCCTGCCACAGATATAGCAAAAGGAAACAATGTAATTATTTTGATTTCTATTATTAATGTAAATTTGTTTTAAATGGTTTTATATTTGTGCTTGAAATCTATATGGTCATCTACGTCTGAAGAGAGCGGTTTATTTCAGATTTGATGTAATGTTTTCATTCATCAGTTAAATGGAGCCGCTTGAACCAGTCGTAATGTATTGACACCTGTACATCCTTGTTACTTAATTACATTCTGTTCTAACTTTGAGCTCTGCGGACTATACCGAACTGGCAAGGTACCTCAATTTAAGTACCAGGTCATCCCATAAGTTC
>NC_142938.1:25471046-25486046 GCF_046866305.1 Octopus bimaculoides | reverse complement strand
AAAGAGAAAGAGAGAGAGGGGGAGGAGGGAGGGAGGGAGGAAGGGAGAGAGAGAAAGAGAGAGAGATGACATGTTGTTTGATCTGCAGAAAATAGTAGTAAAATTCCTCTCTCACTTTCTCTCTCTCTCTCTCATTATAATCTAATAGTTTTGGATGACATGTTCCCAACTTACTATTTATTCTGTTCAAGTTGATAGAATGTGATTTCAGAGTGCTTTCAAAGTACGCTTAGATACTTTACGTCTAAGAAAAAGAGACAATCGACATGGATGAAGCACATTAGGAGTGCTGGATCCCTGCTGAGATATGTTAAAGAAATCATCTTATTAAGTAAATCCATATCTACTCATATTTATAATGAAAAAAATCAGCTATTAACTGGACATGTTATTGCCTCTGTACAAAAGTTCACCTTAGGAGATCTTTCTCACAAAGTTCTATGTTATTTGCTCAATAAAGCTTTATGTTATTTATGCAACAAAGTCTAAAATTAATGTAACACCAGGTTTAACACCACCAGGTGGTCCATGGCTGCCTTTCAAATGCTTGACGCTTTTAGAAGCATTTCGTCCAGTTCTCATGTCTTAGCATAAGTTCCTTGCTTTTTCCGAATAGTCAAAGAACCTCTCCAAAAGGCGTCAGAGGAACTGCCATTCTTCATCTGATTCAGCGTTAATGAATGAAAAGGAAAATTTTTACTACTGCTGAGGCGGCGAGCTGGCAGAAACGTTAGCACGCTGGACGAAATACTTAGCGGTATTTCGTCTGCCGTTACGTTCTGAGTTCAAATTCCGCCGAGGTCAACTTTGCCTTTCATCCTTTCGGGGTCGATAAATTAAGTACCAGTTACGCACTGGGGTCGATGTAATCGACTTAATCCCTTTTGTCTGTCCTTGTTTGTCCCCTCTATGTTTAGCCCCTTGTGGGCAATAAAGAAATAAGAATCATTAACACACCGGAAAAAAGGCTTAGGAGTATTTTGCCCGTCTTTACGTTCTGAGTTCAAATACTGCCGAGGTCGACTTTGTCTTTCATCATATCGATGTCGATAAAATAAGTACTAGTGGAGTACTAGGGTCGATGTAATCGATTAACCGCACCACCGCAAAACTGCTGGCTTTGTGCCAAAATGTAAAACCATTATTACTACAATTGCATAAGCAGCGTCCTGGCAGAATCGTTAGCACGCCGGACAAAATGTTTACCAGCATTTCGTCCGAGTTTACGTTCTAAATTCAAATTCCGTGGAGTTCGACTTTGCTTCATCATTTCAGGGTCGAAAAATTGAAAGCCAGCTGAGCAATAGAAACGATGCAATCGATTGTCCGTCACCCATATTTTCAGGCCATGTGCCAATATTAGAAAGGTAGCGAGCTGGCAGAATCGTTAGCTCGCCAGACAAAACATTTAGCCGCATTTCGTCCGTCTTTACGATCTGAGTTCATGTAACGCAGATATGGTAAACTTTACCGTTCAACCTTTCGGAGTCGATAAAATAAGCACCTGTGAAGCATGAGGGTCTATATAATTGACTAATACCCCACCACGCCCCTAAAATTTCAGGTCTTTAGTAGAAATAGTGAAGACGCATGGCTCAGTGGTTAGGGCGTCGAGCTTACGAGGTTGTGAGTTCGAATCCCGGACTGGGCTGCGTGTTGTGTTCTTCAGCAAGACACTTTATTTCACGTTGCTCCAGTTCACTCAGCTGTAGAAAGGAGTTGCGTCGTCACAGGTCCCAAGCTCTAAACGGTCTTTGCCTTTCCCTTGGATAACACTGGTGGCGTGGAGAGGGGAAACCGGTATGCATGGGTGACTGCTGGTCTTCCATAAACAACCTTACCCGGATTTGTGCTTCGGAGGGTAACTTTCTAGGTGCAATCCCATGGTCAGTCATGACCGAAGGGGGTCTCAACAGTAGAAATAATTATCACTATTTTTGCTAAGGCAGCGAGCTCTCAGAATCGTTAACACATGGTACAAAATGCCATCAGATGATTCACACACAGAAAAGAAAATAATAAATAATACCTCTATCGTCTCTCGTTAACGCACACTCTGTGCCCTACGCCATATAACTGTTCAATTGTCCCTCTAGGAGTCGATATTGCTCTCTCTGGGATGCCCCGTTGTGAAAAAAAAACTAACCCCGAGATCCAGTTTAGCTATTCAGATGAATCATTATCCTCTTACCGTATATACTGTTTAAAAGATTTGATATCATGGATGTCAAAGAGTACGTGTGTAGTAAAAAGTTCCCTTCCCAACCACTTGTTCTGTGTTCAGTCCCACTGTGTGAAACCATGGGCAACTGTCTTTACTGTCGATTCGGGTCGACCAAAGCTTTCTGGGTGGATTTAGTAGACGGATTTAGCTGAAATGAGTCCGTTATATATATATATATATATATATATATATATATATATATATATATGTGTGTGTGTGTGTGTGTGTGTGTGTGTGTGTGTGTGTGTGTGTGTGTGCGAGTAAAAATAAATACAAAAAAAAGGGGTTTTGTATGATTGTGTATAGAGGAATATAATATTTTGTTTAAAAGAGTTCCAACACTGTCTGTTTTTTATGTTTTATTTATATTCCTGCAAACCAATGTGGGATATAGAATATGGAATATACAATATATAATATAAAATAAAAATGGATGGTACAATGAAATAAAGTATTGAATGTCTTATTGAATATATGGAATATGTCTTATTGAATAGATGAAATATTGAGTGTTCAATATAAAAGATTAAATATATAAAGGCGAATACGTATTTTCTATACCTTGTGGTATTTCATCATGGCCGGTATGACAGACTGTAATAGGTTGGTTGGTCTTCTGTCTTTTATACCAATTCCTTTGGACAGCAGCAGTATGTGTTTGGCTATTTTTAGAATTGATGTCAAATTTATTTTTAGAAATGATGACATTTGAGAAATTGTTTTGTGTTTGGGTTGTAGGGATAAGATTTTTAAACCCCAGCAGGTGTTTGGCTGTTAAGCAAAATCAGACACACATACACAATGTGTTTATGCTGTTAGTTCATGGGGCAGCTACGTGTTTTAGGTGTAATAGAATATAGTCACAATGGTGCAGGTGTAAAAACACCTGAAAGTAAGTCGTAGACAAGCGAGACAACTCACATCAAATGACTTACTTTCAGGTGTTTCTACACCAGCGGCATTGAGAATATATTCTCTTCCGCCTAAAAAAAAAAAAAAAAGACGCAGCCGACCAACGAACTAACAACACACACACCTTGTGTATGTGTGTTTGATTTTCATTATATACCTCAAGCTGCTTCTAATTATGTATAAAAGCATATAGTATTTTGCGTTTGGAATCACTTCTCATCACTAGCCGGTGATTGTCACACGCTGATGACGGGTTACTATCAGAAACCTGGGTCCGTGCGTATCCCATAAGGCTAGAGATGGGAACGATGATTTCCATTTGCAAATGTTGACACAAAGATATACATGTATATATATTTCAATATATTTCAAAAATATATTTCAATCGGTGCGGCTTTGTTTACATGCCCATAACCTTTCAGTTCTGCAAAAGAGACCGGTAGATTTTTTTTTTTTTAAAGTACTATGGTTGATTCACTTGACTTAAATTTCCTTGTTAAAATTAAGGTAAAAACACATTTTTACTTCTATGTCTGTATAAAATAGAATTTGTTTGTTTCGTTTATGCAAAGCAAAACCATTCCTTAAATGTATGAATATATTTATCAATTTCTCTTTGCAGGTGAGTTGGAAAATTATTCTTCAATTCGGTAAGAAATTATTTTCTTTTAATATTCATAAAATGTTCAAAACTTACACTAAATCCTCCGGGGTAGTATCTGTTCACAATGAAACTCGTTGAATTTAGCGCAGTTGAAATTTGGATAGTCTCCCTTGGCCTTCGGGTTACTCAATACCAGAAAGGCAGAACAAGATTCTTTTAAAGTTTGTGAGAAGAGACAAAATTGAGTTGGGTCGGGATATTTTCCTGTTTTGTTTTTCATTTTTTCATTTTTCACTCTAAATATTTCCGTCTCCTTCATTATGATTTTAAAATCATTCCGTGCCACTTAGTAATTTCAGAAATCATTTTCATCATGACTATTCACATTTAGCGCTACAATGTAATTTTCATTTCTTACAGTCTACTGTCTCTAACATCCATATTTACCTTTTGGCACAAGAAATCTGTTTTACACTACCTTTCCATTAACCTTTAACTTATAATGGACAGAAGGTAATCGTTCAGAAAACATAAATAAACCGAAGGCAATTGCATGTAATTCATTACATCACTACATAAATATAAAAAAATTCAACCTGCGGATATTCTAGTTCATAAGTAACAGACTAATACAAAACCTTATTGACCGTATTTCGATGAAAATTTATTTGCCAGGAAAAATTACGCTTAAATACATGATATCGCCAATATAATATAGTGTGTGCTTAGAAGAATTTCCTCCAAAATATTCAATAATATATGTTTGCTGACATATAAATCTTGCTTTTTGTTATTTGTATCAATAGGAGAAACGTATTAGGTGTTCAGTGATTATATATATATAGTAGGTTAACACACTCCTAATAGATAGAAAATATTAAAAAGACTTCTGTAAACCCTTTGGTAATCATTGGTTTTCACTATCTTCTATCAAGTATAGGTTTATTTGATCATTTTTTTTTCTAGATAATATTTAAATTTTAAACAAAATAGTGTTTATTCTAGTAATATTATTTATGGAGAAAGAGGCTGGGTTTTCTTTTGCAAATGTTGTTGATTAGATTCATAAATACTGTGAAAGGTCGTCATGATTCTATATTAATATAAGAAACGTTATTCTCTGGATTCTGTAGAAGGCTTATGTCAGATAGCTGTTGAATCCGATTTATCCAGGAAGTCGATAGTAGTTGAAAATAGTTGAATTGATGGTTAAAATTATTGAAGGGCATAGAGTGGTAAATGTAAGACTGATGACTATCCGTAATTCATCTAATATGTAACAATCTGCCATTGTCAATCCTTTATTTCGGTAAAACCAAATCTTTACAGGTAAATTTCTTGTAAATCCATGCGGTATTTATACACTTATAGGATCGCACACAAAATGACAGTGGCACCAGACATTTTAACTGAGGGCTCATATTTTGAAATTGGAAGGATTTAGCAAACATGCACTATTACTTTCCTTATCGTTAACAACTATTGCATTATCCTACTTCAATTAGTAGTTTGGTTCGTGCTTGTAGCTTCTCTTGCTGCACGAATAATTACTAGTATTCTGCGCATTACGTATATTGAACTTGAAAGGCAGAAGATTGGATGTCAGCATAACATGAAAACATTTACTCTCTTATGCACGAAATACACACATTATATACATTGACGGAATTGTATACGTGAAATGCCATACAATATATACTTTCAATGAACAGCATACATGAAATTTATGCATTATATATATTCCTTCAATTGCGTAAACGAAATTCATACTTCATATATATTCATGAAATCCCTGAATTAAATTATTGTTCTTATACTGTCTTGGAAATCTTATAATTGCTTGTATAGAAAAATTCTTTATATTTTCAATCTGAACAGGTAGTAGCTAGCTTATGTAGAGGGACTGCACCATAGGGATATTGTGTGTGTATACGTATAACGGGTCCGATTGGCGGAGTCGTTAGAACTTCGGATACATAACCTACTTACATGCTCTAAGTTCAAATCGCGCCTATATCGATTTTTCCTACCATCCGGTCGAGATTCACAAAAATGTTGTTTACTGAGGCATATTATTACTATCCTCCATTCTTTCTCTCTGTTAATACAGACTTGCGTGAGTGTTTATATATATATATATATATATATATATATATATATATATATATATACATATATATATATATATATATATATATATATATATATATATATATATATATATATATATATATATATATATATATATATATATATATATATATATATATATATATATATATATATATATATAAATTGTAAATCCAAAAATGACGATGTAATTTTCTCGTTAGGTCATACTGTGGGGTTCTTTTACATATAGCATGGTTCGAATCGTGATGATCCGAAGCAATGTTCACCAAGGGGCCGGATTGAAATATGTGTAGGCATCTTTAATGCCTATTTCTTATGTTGATTCTCTTCCTTTAAATCTTATACGTATTAAATTATTTGATATGTTTTCATCGTGGTACAAATTAAATTAAATAAGTATCCACTATATTTTTCTCCGTTTTCTTATACTAACTTAACACCATATGTGTGTGTGTGTGTGTGTGTGTGTGTGTGTGTGTGTGTGTGTGTGTGTGTGTGTGTGTGTGTGTGTGTGTGTGTGTGTGTGTGTGTGTATAGGGATGGTGATGAAACAGGAATAGTCATAATATTTATATATGTATATTTTTTATTAATATCTAGTTGAAGCAACAGAGTGACACCAGACTACAAGAATGAATACATTAATCCAAAATGATAACAAAGAGAAAATCTATGTACTGCTAATGTCCTTTCTAGTTTTTATAGCAGCTACCGACGAATACAAATATGACTATTACGAGTTTCCATTTATGAATATCTGAGTTTTTTTGTATGAAACAAATTGTAGAGCAACATGAAAAATAAAAACTAATCCATTTTAACATCTAATCTCTTCCATTACATAAATAGGAATGAATTTGATTGAACTGTGTTTAATAAGTAAATCATACACTGATTATTTCTATACAAGTTTTCATACCTATACGAATTTATATAAGTAAATTCTAAAGTAAAGTATGAAAAAAAGAAATTAGAAACCTTTGGAAAGGATTACAATTAAAGGACGAACTCACACTCATCCGATAAAAAGTATATATAAAAAATATATATAATGTATATATATATATATATATATATATATATATATATATATATATATGTGTGTAGAGAGAGAGAGAGAGAGAGAGAGAGAGAGAGAGAGAGAGAGAGAGAGAGAGAGAGAGAGAGAGAGAGAGAGAGAGAGAGAGCGTCGAATATATTGTCGTCTAAAATTACGCAAAAATGAAAATAACACTGACATCTCATTTGAACGGCTACATTTACTAAAATTACATAAAAATATATTGAAATACTAATGTGTAAATATATTCAACAAAATCGACATTGGCTTCAACTACGACCCCCAGATGACATCACAATCCACTGCAAATCTTCTGGGTGGTCTCATTGTTTAAGTTCGTGAATGCTACCATAATCGTTACCTTCAGTTCATCTTTGGTGTTACAAGGAGTCTCTTTGGTCTCTCGCTCAGCTGCGCCCCACACATAATAATCAAGCGGGGTTGCTGTCTAGGAAGTTAGGTGTCTAGATGTTAGGGGTGATGTTGTCGCAGAAATTGTCTGACAACCATGAATGGGTTCTCCTGCTCTTGTGGCATGGTGCAGACACCTGTCGCCAGACATAGAGTCTTCTAGCAGCAAGCCTCCTCAGCCAGGGTAGCACTACCTCTTCCAGGCACTCGATGTAGTCCCTCGTGTTGAGTGTGAGGCCATGTGAGAAAATGAATGGAAGGATAACGTCACTGTCATTAGTGATCGCTCCAAACACCATAATGTTGACAGGGTGTTTGATCTTTATCCCTCTTGGTACATGTTTTAGGGACACGGAAAGCCAATGGTTGTTGTGTGTGTTCACCATCTGATCTTGGCAGAAATGTTTCTCGTCAGAGAAAACCAAAGCATGTTCAGTTGGAAGGGATGCTTGAGTTTGTTCAAAGGCTTCGTAGCGCGGTGTTTTCACTTGTCCTTGATGGATTGGGATAAAAATTGGCTCTTTCTCATTTTGTATGAGAAATACCGAATGTCTTCATGAACTAACTGCCTGATAAGGCACTCAGACACTCCCATGTCCCTGGCGATTGACGTGATTGACTTGGAGAGATCGTTGTCAATCATGGCCTGGATCTCACCAACAAATTCTGAGGTTCTTTTCTTATCAGAACGAGCTGCCGTACTTTCGTAATCACCATTAGATTGATCCAATTCTTTCTGAATCTTCTGCACTGTCCTCAGATTGACACCCAAACACTCTGAAATGTTCGTATTGGATATTCCGGCGCGAATGCCAAGCAGTACAGCAATATCGTTTCCAAATTTCCAACACAGTGAATTGCCTCATGGAGCTGTTTATTCTCACAGACGGTGACCAACTGACGCTACTGTACTGTGGATTCGAGAAAATCAATAACATACAATGCGCATTCGCAAAATTAAAAATATAAAATGGTGACAACGTACCCATCGCACGCTACATGTATATATATATATATATATATATATGTGTGTGTGTGTGTGTGTATGTGTGTATGTATGAATGTATGTATGTATATATATATATATATATATATAGAGAGAGAGAGAGAGAGAGAGAGAGACAGAGAGAGAGAGAAAGAGAGAAAGAGAAATAAGAAAATGGAAAGGAATATGTGGTACTCATCAACTTGCAGACATTGTATTATATCAATTTACCTGCTTATTTATCGACTAATAGGACAATAAAAACAATATATAAACACAAATGAGTCATATGTGTTTGTATATTGCTTTTATTGTCCGATTAGTCGACAAATAAACATGTAAATTGACATAATACAATGTCTGCAAGTTGATGAGTACCACATATTCTCCTCCATTTCTTATTGCTATATAAATTGAGGGTATTGCACTTGGTAAAAACACTAGTGTAATTATAATCGGGTATCCTTCCGGCAGTATATTGGATAGATATTATCCCTTAGTGAGTTGGATTCACAACCCCTAACTTTCTTGGATTATATATATATATATATATATATATATATATATATATATATATCACACACACACACACACACACACACATATATATATATATATATATATATATATATATGTGTGTGTGTGTGTGTGTGTGTGTGTGTGTGTGTGTGTGTGTGTGTGTGTGCGTGTGTGTGTGTGTGTGTGTGTGTGTACATACTTGTGGACATATATTTTTGTTGAAATATATATAGCTACTGTTATGAAGATACATCTTTCTCGAAACTTAATTCGTGAATTCCTTTTTCTGTAAGTTACTGCGAGCGAGATGCAGATGATTGCAGGATATTACTTCACCATTTTTCTCAATAATGATCGTTGTTTCATACTACGAGAGCCACAAAAAGCAATAGGAAAAAATCTAATGAAATAAGTGAAATATTGTTTTGGATTTGCTAATCTACTTGTGAATTTAAACCAAAACCTACCTCCAGAGATCCCTTATGAGATAAAAAGAAAAAGTGAAAAATACATGATCATGAATATTTAATACAGATTTTTAAACATCAATGTGTTGAAAGCAGCATAGTGCCACCTAGAGGCATAAAACAAATAAGTGCTTAGAAAATAAGTAACATTAAAGATATTTAAAGCTACGCCATATTGTCTCTATGTTAAATATGGACCATTTCAAAAGAGTAAAAGCAATCGTATGGAAAAGTTCCTTTTTAGAGTGATGTAAACACAATTTCTGTTTATATCAAGTAACCAATACTCATACTCTTCAGAAGTGTGTAGCATTTATAATTGTGGACTGTCAACAAGATTATTTCTCAGTTTCTACAACTTTGAGGGATTGAATTTAGTTAGTTGTACCTGGGGGGTATCCTAAAATACGTATTTCAGATTCAGATACCTCCATTTAAAGATGCGTGCGCGCGTTTGTGTCTGTGCGCGTTTGCGTGTGTGTACGTGTGAGAGAGAGAGAGAGAGTGCACGCGTGCTTATGTGTGTGTGCACATACTAACGCAAAACTGAGCTAAGGGAAATAGTTCAGAGTGACGACTGACACGTATAGGAACGTTTAGAGACAAATAAAGGTATATCAAAGTATCACACAACACAAAATACTTGATGTATTGAGGCGGCAAGCTGGTAGAATCCTTAGCGCGCAGGGCAAAATGCTAAGAGCATTTCGGCTATCTCTACGTTTTGAGTCCAAATGCCACCCAGTTGATTTCACCTTTGAACACTTCGGGACCGAAAAACTAAATATCCATTGGTCACTGGGGTCGATTTAATCGAGTTTGTCCCTCACCCAATATTGTCTCCACCGGTAAAGGATATGTCATGATAATCGAATGGCTATTGAGACTAGATCAGCTGCATGTGAGAAACAGAGATATTCTCAAGAATTAAAAATTCTCCACACTTGACAAGTTTTAAGGGAAAAGACGGGAGCATTGTCTGGTGAAAATTAGACACAATTTCTGCCACAATAGGCGCCATCAGCCCGAGAATTGATCTACACTGTTTGATACAAACAAGAGAGATAAACATATGCAAAAAGAGGGAAACACACACACGTGCACACACGCGCACAAACACTAATACACATATTCTTACAAGTATATTATGCAGATCATATATTCACATGGAGATTAGATATATGTAATATGTATCTAAACACACTTATATATATATATATATAAAACAACATATGAATAATGTATCAAACCATTACCAGCTAGTTTCTAATTGATTAATGGAGGCATTACACCATTAGAAAAAAGCCATTTTGATCGGGTGAATACATGAATCACAAGATTCGATAACACACTCAAAAGCCGACAGCCTGTGCCACTTCATGATTTTATGTCTATTGCCAGTCGTACGAATGAACTTGTTTGTTCAGTTTCATAGAAATATAGGAGAAAATGCCTTGGTGTCAGGCGTTTACGAAGATTTATAGCAATGAGGGAGCTTAGTGCATCGCATAGGGGAGAATCAAATAACGATGCATTAAATAAATAACTAAATAAATAAATAACTGGTTGACCTTACCCTTTATACTCAGCACAAAAACCTCTTGTTAAACAGAAAAATTAAATAAAAGATACAAGCTATTTTAGTTGTAGGGGCGAAATTCTGCGATGTCTGATTTCCCCCTACCCCATCCTTCATTTCTATAATTCTTCGTTACAGAGGGACTACTATCAAAGTGTTTTCCCCTATAATTCTATCAATTTGAACAAATTTATTCTTACGACAAGCAATGGTCATCAGGCGCGTTCTCAGGAATTCTTTGAAGGGAGAGCACAAGATCAGAAAGGAAAATAATTTCAGAAGAAACATTATTTAGAAAGGTGCACTTCAAGCCTCCACTTGGGTCCGCCCCTGGTCATAGAATGATGATATGGCACTAGCTGTTGGCTTGTGATTGTTTTGAATGTTGTGATTCATGTGTTCACCTGATGAAAACGTTTCTTTCCTAATTACGTAATGTCTACCTAATCAATTACAAACTCGTTGGAACATTATCTATCTGTTCTTATTTATATATTTATTATTCATCTCACTCGAGACTTAGTCCTTGAGTAGAACCGAAGTACATTATGGACCGTACGTTAAGTGAAATGTATGTTTCCTGATTAGCCTCAGGGCTCATGATATACTTAATCGGGTACAGTTAATCGTATACATAATCTGAATATTTTTCTGTCTGTACTTCGGTACCTGCGTATGCATTACTCTATTTTTATTGTGTACACATTTTTTTTTACCTGACCTTTACTTTGCTATTTAAGTGCATATATATATATATGTGTGTGTGTGTGTGTGTGTGTGTGTGTGTGTGTGTGTACATATATGTATGTATATGTATATATGTATGTATGTATGCCGCATTCAACAATGTTAATAAAATATATCTCTCGTAAGCTCTTAAGCTTCATTTAACATTCTTTGATGACAATAATTATATCAAAGCAAATATTTACGCAAATATTACGATTCGGGTGACCCTGTTCAAGACATTTCTTTTTGTCTTATTCTTTTCTCAATGTTTTTTTTTTTTCTGTTCACGCCTCTCTTGATAATTCATGAATAAAAATAGAGAATTTCGTATATTTTCTTTATTAATTTCACATCAAATTGAATATAATTCAAACTAATATCTTATCTATCGCTTCTACATTTCCCTCCCATCCTTCCATACTCTACTCATTTCTCCCGAATGAAGTTTTGACACAGTATTTAGCATTCACATCTAAACTCAAATAAACCACAGAGGACTGTAAGTTTTTGACAGTTACTGCTCCAAAATTTATTTTTATTTTCAGAATGCAATTATATATCTATTTTTAACAAGTGCACAATTGATTTTCTATATATGTGTTTCTGAAATTTCTCTTTTCGAAACACTTAAAAAGTGATATAAATTTCAAATGTGTAAACTTTGTAGTGAGACTTAAACATCGTATTTAATTAAAATTATTTCGAAATTTAAAAATAAATATAGACATAATCGATGCTTATTTGTAAAAATTGTGAAAGCCTCACTTCGATTTATTTTTCAAACAAAAACTAATGCAATAATGTTTTACAAAAAAAATAGAAGTCGATATTGAAAAAAAATCGATGTGTTCTGACTATCATCTCAGATATCTAATGCGGCGAGCTAGCAGAAACGTTAGAACGCCGAATAAAATGCTTAGCAACATGTTGTCCGTCTTTACTTTCTAAGTTCAAATTCTGCCGAGGTCGACTTTACCTTTCATCCCGTAGTGGAGTCAATGAAATAAGAACCAGTTGATCACTGGGCTCGATGTAATTGAATTAAACCTCTCCACCCTCACCAAATCAGTTAGGTTTGTGCTAAAATTTGGAACCATTATTTCAGATTTCTGCAATGCAGGCTAGATATGCGCGTATGTTGATATATGTATGTATATACACATGTACGCGCACGCACATACATATATTCATACACACAAACACACACACATGTACGAATACATATATTTATTTATTCATTTATTTATCTATTCGCCATGTTGAACCGCTGGAATCTACAAGTTCTTTTTTTTTAATGTTCCTTCTGTTCATTTTCTCTTATTCCTTTCTGTTGAAGAGCGCAGGCTCCAAACATAAAATACTTTTCCTTTTCTCGTACGTCAAGCTAATACACTTGCTTGCTGTTCATACACCTGTTTTGTCTTCTGTTTTTCTATAAATTTCAAGCATATATATATATATATATATATATATATATATATATATATGTATATATATATATATATATATATATATATATATATATATATATATATATATATATATATATATATATAATTCTTAGTTACAAAAGGCCTGACATCAAAGTATTTTCCCCTATCAATTTGAACAAATTCATTTTTGCGACAGGCAATGGTCATCAGGTGCAGTCCCAGGAATTCTTTGAAGGGAGGGCACAAGATCAGAAGAGAGGACAATTCCAGGAGAAAAGGGCATAAAAACATTACTTACAAGGGTGAACTTCTATTTTATATATACATACATATATATATATATGTGTGTGTGTGTGTGTGTGTGTGTGTGTGTGTGTGTGTGTGTGTGTCTGTGTGTGTATATATATATATATATATATATATATATATATATATATATATATATATATATATATATATATATATATATATATATATATATGTATATATATATATATATATATATACATATATATATATATATATATATATATATATATATATATATATATATATATATATATATATATATATATATATATATATATATATATGCATATGTATATATATATATATATATATATATTCTTGCTTTTATTCTTTTACTTGCTTCAGTCATTTCACTGCGGCCATGTTGGAGCAGCGCCTTGAAGGGTGTTTCCCCGAACAAATCGACCCCAGGTCTTTTGTTGAACCCTAATATTTATTTAATCTGTTTCTCTGTGCCGAACCGCTAGGTGACGGGAATGTAAACACAAAAACAGTGATGGGGATTACAAATACAGACAGAAAGGTGCACACATACATACATACATGTATATATATATATATATATATATATATATATATATATATACTCAACAAGCTTCTTTTAGCTTCCGTGTAACGAATCCACTCAGAAGGCTTTGGTTGGCCCGAGGCTATAGTATGAAACACTTGTCCAATGTTCCATGCAGTGGTACTGAGCCCGGTACCATGTGGCTGAGAAGTCAGCGTATACACTTGAATATGTATAAATAGATATCCATCTAAGAAGGACTGAGCCGAACATGCAACATCATATTTCTCTCCGGTTTAAATACTTCTGCACTAAATCTGGGATATCATCAATGCCAAAAACCTTCCCATTTTTTTAATGTCCACAAAGTAGTTGTTACAACAGTCGAAGTGTTATTGAGGTTGCAAATTCCTCTGTATACGTGGGTCTGTGTTTGTTCCTGAGTATGTAGTCTGTTTTTGAAAGCGACTAAAGAAGATATTAAATGGGACATGTTCGCAATCCTAATACAGACCCACATCCAAGACATTTCATAAACAAAACTTCCCTGTACAATTTAACTTTTCTCTGAGAGAGAGATATACTTTACATTGCATCATCTTTTCATTATACTATTTCTACTATACACACACACACACACACACACACACACACACATATATATATATATATATATATATATATATATATATATATATATATATATATATATGTGTGTGTGTGTGTGTGTGTGTGTGTGTGTGTGTATGTATGTATGTATGTATATATGTATCTATAAAGTAAACCGTGTTTGAGACGTTCCACAGTCTGGTATGTGAAAAAAACTATTTTAAGTTTGTGTTGGGATATCGTCTGAATCTTTAGAAAGTAAACATAGAATTAAAGTAAAGTTTATACATATAAGTTTATTGGGAAAAATATATAGAAACTGAAGAGAAAAGATGTGTTCCCATATGCAATCTCAGATAACATAACCTTAGCCGTCCGTCTTGAATGAAAAGAGAAAAACTAAGAAAAGAAAAATAACTGACAAACCAAACACGGAATTTTGTTTTCGAAAGCGAATCCGTTTTGATAGCAGTACCATTAAGAACGTCTACTTGTAGTAAATAAGAACAATTTGATAT
>NC_142938.1:25458546-25468546 GCF_046866305.1 Octopus bimaculoides | reverse complement strand
TCCCTGAGTTTCCGTCTACCAAGTCCACTCACAAGTTGTGGTCGACCCGAGGCTATAAACAGAATATACTCGCACAAGGTGCCACGCAGTGGAACTGAACCCGGAGCCATATGACTGGGAAGCAAGTTTCTTAGCCCAAAGTCTGTGGCCATTGGAATGTATTTATGTATTTATATGTGTATAGACACATGTTTATATATTTATTCACATATACACGTTTATCTACATTTGTATATGTGCGTTTGTGTATGTATGTATGTTAATTGCCGGCAAGGACACAGTATTCAATATTTCGTTTTGTAATCATAATGTACTACCGGGTATATTACACATTTACAAGTCAATATTGATTCTTATCGTATATTAACAGCGCGTATACATGCATGCATGAATGCATGTATGTATGTATGTATGTATGTCATTATTCAGTTTTATTTCAAGATTTCTTGCCAATAAAGAAAGAACCGGTTTCTAACCTAGATCCAAGGCTCCTTCAGTATCATCCGGGTATTTTTGTTTGTATATGTACAATGTTCGGATTCAATGCATGTGCAGCTTTGTATATTTTGTTTTATGTTTATATATTCTCATGCATATAGTTGCATGACTAGACATGCGCATATACACATAAACCATAAACTTCAGCAAAGTTTTACAGATGTATGTATGTATGTATGAATGTATGTATGTATGTATGTATGTATGTTTGTAGGTATGTATGTATATATGTATGTATATATGTATGTATGTATATATGCATGATATAAGGAATTTAGTCGACTACTTGTGTAATTGCCCAGAACGTATTTGCCTGAAAATTGCGTTTCTGTGGTGGGCTTTTTTTCTTTCTTTTTTTTGCATTTTCTTCTTTTTTTTTGGCTTTGTTTTGTTACTACTTATCTCTGAGCTACTATACTTAATATGATTGGGAACAGGAGCATTGTGTAATTGCCAAGTGTTTCCTTATCTTGCTGGGCGGGATAATATGTGCCTGACATGCATAACCTAAGATGCACTAACAGTAAATCTATTGACCTGTTAAATTAACTATTCACAAATGGTTAGTCTTGAAATTTCAGGTCAATCCTCTGCCTCTTTCTCTGATCCTTGGATGTACCATATCAACCTTACTACTACAACTACTACCACCATCACCACCACTACCACCACCACCACCACCACTACCACCACTACTACTACTATGACCACTACGACTACTACTAATACCACCGCCACTACCACTATTATTACTGCCACCACCACCACCACTACTACCATCACCACCATCACTACCGTTACTACTACCAACAACGCTACTTGTATTATTACTACCACCACCAGCACAACTTCCACCACTACTACAATTATTACTTTTACTGCCACCAACACAACTATCACCACAGGTACTACTACTACCACTTCCACAGCCACTACTTTTATTACTATCACCACCACTACTATTACTACTACCACCACCACCATCACCCATACACTTCTATATACACTTCCTTGTTGATGAGACTTGTGCGTCATTGAATGAGGAAGCGTCTATCATTATATGAGAATCACTTATGCATCATTTATGCAACATCACTTTTTTTAATCTTTGATGTGGAATTTGGTTTTCGTTCTTTTCTGAAATTATCAAAGTGGTTCGACAGTTTTATTTTGTGGAATATAATTTGTGTACATTTTTAAAAATTCTTGTTATTATTTGCCTGTATTTGTATGTCCTTATATAATTCGTTTTATGTATATAGTGTCTGTTTGTGTAGTTTACATGCTATATTAGTTTTATTATATAAACAGGATAGGAGAGTTAACCTCAACACCGATTGGAGGAGTAGAGTCTCTCGTGTGGTCTGGTGCTCTCTTTGACTCCCTTCGAGGGCAAGTGGAGCTCTTTAGCCCTCTAAAACATTTTATCTAGGAGAAGGGCCCTCTAATGTAAAACCTACAGCTTACTGGTCACTGCAGGCGTCTTAGTTCACTGAACTATTGTGATCAGACTTCCAGTTCTAAAGAATGGAATCGGATTGTTCGGACTGACTCTCACTATAAACTATTAAGTGTAGGCTGGGAGAAATAGCCCTTCAGCGACAAGGATAGGTTTACAAAGCAGCTTGCAAAGGCCATCTGCATTGTCTTATGATCTTCAGACACGAAAAAACTGCCATCAATATAATCGAGTGGTCAAGATTGCGAGCAGGCAGAATCGTTAGCACGCCGAGCAAAATGCTAAACAGCATTTCGTCCGTTCTGAGTTCAAATTCCGCCAAGGTCAAGATTGCGTTTCCTCGTTCTGGGGTCGATAAAATAAGAAGCAGTCGAGCACTGTCGTCGATGTAATCAACTTAACCCCTCTCCTAAATTTGCTAGCCTTGTGCCAAAATTTGAAGCCTATGTAATCGGGTGGTATTCGTGTAGTCTGTGTACTGTATGAATTATTGATATCTTATTTTTGGCTATAGGTTACGTAAGAGTATGTATGACTATTTTATTAAATGATGATTCTGTAGAGTACGTATTGTAAATTGTGTTGTAGCTTGTGGACGATATTGACTCTGTAGCGTGTGATTTTGATGGAAGTTGTGCTATATTATCTGGTAATGGCAATAGTGAGATATGTTGTTGGCAGTCTTCGTGTATATATGTGTGTCTGAGGGTTGCTTGTGTGCATGTGTTGTTTGAATGATAATTCCGAATACTGCTGAAACTGAGAGCATCTTGTGTAGTGTGTAGGCTGACCCTCGCAGGGGCTTGTTTTTCGACTGCATGTAACGTTGTACGTTCTTGCATCTTCTATCCTTTAATCGTTTCAATCTTTGTACTGCGTTCATGGTCGGACGCCGCTTCAATGGTTGTCATCGAACAAATCAACGACAGACCATTTTTTTTTTTTTTGCAATCTGTTATTTATTCTATTATGTTTCTTTGCTGCACCGCTGGATAACGGGGACATAAACACACCAACGCTGGCTATCACACGATGGGGAGTACACACCCGAGCACGCGCGCCAAACGTACATTATGTAGGAGTAAGAATCAAACTTAGGCAAGTTAAATTCACATACATTTATATTTATTCAGCACTTGACCCAACATGCATGAATTTTCCCAAAAGTATATTCAACACATCAAACATTAAAAATATATAGATATATAAAAATATATAGAGTAATCACTACATTAAAATATATAAAGATATATAAATATATAGATATATACATTAAAAATATATTGAAAAATTAAATACATACATGGGTCGAGTTACAGATTATAAAATGAAGTCATAAAAAGAGTTAAGAATCTATCAGATAAAAAGCTTGGGTATTACTAATCTAGTTAATAATCCTGCGGCCGTTTCTGAGAGTGAGGTTGTCCAATCATAAGAAAGATATTTACATACATTTTTGGACAGCACCTCCTTCATCAGGGAAAATAGATTTCTAAAAATTTTTACATGCAGTGTGTGTTTCTAATGGGAATTACCAACTCGGGCGCAAAAGTTACAACCCGAGTTATTATCTATAATCGTAAAAATTAAAAGTAATTCAAATTCAATGTTTTCTTCAAACAATATATTTCTATAGAGATTAGGAGTTAAATTCCAATCTATGCAAAGTTTCCGTTCTACAACTAAAGGAAAGAAAATCAATCCAGCAATTTGGACTGATAGGAACGAGCCTCGTAGGTGTAAAAGACTAACTAGCATCTCTTATCAAGAGTACAGGCAACAGTCAGATTACTGATGTTTGTTGTACACTCTGCTGTCGTTATTTGATTGCTGTTATTCTGTGCGTCTGTGTGTAAAGATCAGTTGTGTTTTGCAGGGTTGTTTTAATTTTACACTTAGAAATGCAGAAAGACACAGTACGCTAGATATAAAAAAAATATGCCATGTGGACGAAAAATAAAGCGCAAACACGTGAAATACTTCGAACAGGCATTTGTCTTATACAAAATTTGTGATGAGCCCGAGTGACGTTGATAACCTCGAGTCGCTTCTGATATATATATATATATATATATATATATATATGAAATAAAAATATTCAATTATATAAATATAATTATAAAATTATAATGATAAAGGCAACTACTGATTAATGCCTCATGCTCTAAAACTACCTTATTTATTACATAGACACACGCTGAAAGCGAGGGAATAAGCAGAAATAATTTTTCAAAGTTTACCCATAGATCGATTTCTCGTTTAGGAATATAATACCACTTCACCGTCCTCATTATGACATAACCGAAAGTACATGATTATAAACATTTATACATACCATACGAACACAATGTTTCCACAGTGCATATAGAAACGTTCACACTTACATATAGGTTAAATCTAGTTCGTTATAGGTAAGTGTGAACATTTGTATATGCACTCTGGATACATTGTGTTCGTGTGGTATGTATAAATTTTTATAATTATTTACATTCTGTTATGTCATACTGAGTACAGTAAAGTGGTATTACATCTCTAAACCAGAAATCGGTCTATGGCTAAACTTTTTAAAAAATCATTTTTGTTCATTCCCTAACTTTCAGCCCGTGTCTATGTGATAAATAACGTAATTTTAGAGGCATTTTGCTTCTTCTTCTTCTTCTATCATGTGGTATTATTCAGTAACGCCAAACTACAATTTTATGATTACATTTAAAAACGTAAAAACCACTGTATTAAATTATATCTAAATACTTTTTTTTACATGCTAGCTAGATAAAATCCTATATAAATTTTATCCTTATTATAACGATATATATATATATACATATACGGGGGTTGGACAAAATAATGGAAACACAGAGCATCATAGCGTCATAATTTTAAAATATCTATAAAATATCTATAAAAGCTTGTTCATTTTTAAGCTTTTTTTATTTATTATTAGTGTTCCTTACTATGTTTTGCTAAAGTTGCTGTTTCTTTTCAGATATCATCAGAAAAAGGAAATTAAAATTCATTAAAATTACAGATCTATCGGACTTTCAAAGAAGTGAAATTGTTGGTGCTCGCATGGCAGGCGCTAGCATAACGAAAACAGCCGAAATGTTTGGTGTATCAAGAAGTACTGTCTCAAAAGTAATGACAGCCTTTGAGAAAGAGGGAAAAACCTCCTCGTCAAAACAAATCTGCAGAAGAAAACCGAAACTTTCAGATAGGGACCGTCGGACTCTTACGCGAGTTGTCACAAAGGATCACAAAAGTACAGCTCCCAAAATTACTGCAGAGCTTAATGACCACCTAAAGAACCCAATTTCCACGAAAACTGTTTGGCAGGAGCTGCGCAAAGCCGGATTTCACGGGAGGTCTACAATCAGAAAAGCACTACTTTCAAAAACAAACATTGCAAAGCATTTAGAGTGGAGTAAAAACCTACAAACCCTAGAGCAATGAGAGAATGTTATATATTTGGACGAGTCATCCTTTTCCTTATCTTCGACTTGCGTCCGAGTATACCTGTGGAGCCATGCAAAAGAAGCACTTGACCCAGACTGCCTTCTTCCAACTGTTAAACATGGAGGAATTTCTGCGATGATCTGGGTGGGGAGCTATATCTTGGAAATCCGCCGGCCCAATGGGTTACCTTCATGGCAGAATTAATAATCAAGACTAATTACGTATTTTATCCGATCAAATTCATCCTATGGTTGCGGAACTGTTTCAGGAGAGAAACGCAGGATGATAATGCACCATTTCACACAGCTAAAGTTGCTACTGAATGGCACGAAGAACATTCTAATGAACATCTTATCTGGCCACCACAGTCCTCAGATCTCAATATCACTGAACATTTATGGTGCATTTGAGAAAAACAATTAAGAAGTTGATATCCTCCACCATCATCACTACAAGAACTGGAGACTGTTTTAACTGAAGAATAGACTAAAATTCCTTTGTTAAATTTACAGTTCTATATTTAAGAGATAAGGACAAATATCCGTCAAATGTAAATAATATAAATAATGTAAATGATCTAAAATAAATTTGTTTGAAATTTTAAGGTGCTTCCATTATTTTGTCCTGCCCCTGTATATATAGCAAACAGTCCTCCACTAATATACAGGGTCACGAGCCTAATGGACTTAATTTTTTTATCGCACAGATTAATTATTCTGACAGAATCGTTAGAGCATAAGAACTGCTTGGCGGTATACGTTCTCTTTATATTTTGATTTCAGATTCTATCGGAGTCAACTTTGCATTTAATCCTTCCATGTTCCAGTTAAGTAATCTGACTGAGTTAATCGCCTACACAGCTTTCAAAATTGCTGGCCCTGTCCCAAAACTGGAAAAAAAAAATTATAGAGTGTGCACTTAACATAAGAATTTCTTTTCATCTGTAATTATTTGGGACAGTCCAGCTATAACAAAACGTTGTCTTTGCATTCGTAGCTCAGAGTTCTGGCGTATTGTTCGTTTTCATTGTTCTTTACTTCTTCTTTGACGTTTGTTGCGGAGAATTGAGAATAGAATTTTTTCCCGAAAATATTCTTTAATATATTTTTGAAATTTCTTTCCTTGTTTCCTTTTTTTAATCTATTTATTTTCATCAATCCCTAGTTCCTAATGTATTGTTTCTTGATAAAAAAAAAACACTGCAATTTTCTGGTATAAAACTGTTTCCTGCCTGAAGATCGCAGTGGCATGAAATTCGAGTCGTGAGACAGAAATTGAGCTTCAATAAAGAACACTTTCTACATTAGTGAGCACTGCTCTGTCATTAGTTTCACAGTTCAAATTTCTCATGCTCACACACACACACACACATACACACACATAATAAAAAAATATGGCTCTAAAAATATCTGTCAAGGAATTTTAAGGTAACATTCTAATATTTTTGTTACAGTTATTTATATTGAATTTTCTATCTGCATTGCCACCAACTTAAGTACCATACAAAATTTCTACATATTCCGAAATGCTTGAAGCATACTATATTTTTGCAATGCTATGTTGTTATTATTATTATTTATTATTGCTGTTGTTGTTGTTGTTGTTGTTGTTGTTGTTGTTGTTGTTGTTGTTCGTTTTGTTGTTGTTTTTGTTCTTGTTCTTGTTATTATCGTTGTTATTGTTGTTCTCAGATGCTTCACGGTTATGTAACTCATAGGTATTCCACTCGGACTTCTACACAGATACTTCATTTTAGTTAGGTCCATTTCTGATACAGAGATAGAAAAAAGAAAAAAAACGCAAAGAGTATGGGATAGAGAGAAAGAGAAAGAGAATTTATTGAACATAACAAGCATATTATGTATGTTCACTGATCCAAACAAATTCTTTTAGATTATGTTGACACTCAGAATCTAAATATCTAAATCTTGGCTATCACAAGTGATTCTAATTATTTCAGCTTCACCCACCCACTATTCAATCTTAGCTATTATTTCTCCCTTCTTTCTCTTTCTCTCTTTGGTTTTTGCTTTTTTTTTCTTCTCTTTTGTTTCTTCGTTCTGTTTTGCTTTCTGTGCGTTTCTATAAATATATTATTTACGAAAGAGCTTTAAAAAGAAAAAAAAATAGATATATAATATGAAACACAAGGAGAAATGATATGAATAAAACAGCAACGGCAGCCAAGGGAACAAAATACAGCTACACCGGCAGCAGCAGCAGCAGCAGCAGCACGAGGAAAACTATGAGCACAAACAAGTAAAAGTTCATGCAAAACATACGCCTGAGAATTTGCAGTGAAAGAGAGACGCTACTGATGTTTTCATGAAGCCCGTTTCCTGCGGCGTTTCTGACAGAAAAAATAGTGTTTTTGCCGATTGGCCGCAGAGGTATGGTCTGCATTGCATAACCACATTCAGAAGACAGTATCTCTAGTATATTTATAACGAGCGTCATTGCCGCTGTCATTATCATCATCATTGTTGTCATCATCATTGTTGTCCTCATCATTGTTGTCATCATCATTGTTATCATCATCATTGTTGTCATCATCATTGTTGTCATCATCATTGTTGTCATCATCATTGTTGTCATCATCATCACCATCATTCTCTTCGTCGTGACCGTTGCCGTTATTATCGTCTTCGTGACTGTCGTTGTCGTCGTCAGCATCGTCGTCATCAACTATCGCTATCATCATTACCTTCATCACAGAATCGCCAGCACGACCGACAAAATGCTTAACGGTATTTCTTTTGTAGCTTAACGTTCTGAAATTTAACTCTGCCGAGGTCCACTTTGCCTTTCATCCTTTCGGAATTGATAAAATAATTACTAGTCGAGCATTGGGGTTGATGTAAATAACTAACCCCTCCTCTCCCAAATTTTAAGGATTTGGTCCCATAGAAGAAAGGACTTCTACTACTACTACTACTACTACTACTGCTACTACTACTACTACTACTACTACTACTACTACTACTACTACCACTACTACTACTACCAGTATTACTACTACTACTACTACTACTACTACTACTAATAATAATAATAATAATAATAATAATAATAATAATAATACCGTCATCGTTTTTGTTTTCTTTTATATGTTATTGATGATTTAGCATTAATTTTGCATAGCTGTTCATGTACACCATTTCAATCATGTCACTCTTTCTCACTCTCTGTAGATTGCCAAATGAGTCTTCACGATACAATTCATAAGTGGTCCCTCCTCTGTCAGAATTTCCAACCAGTGGTTTCCCAGAGACGACGAGGAAGGATTTATTCAATTATATGTCCTACTAAAAGCGGTTAACCAAACTGCCCTAAGATTCACCACTACTCTCTTCGAAAAACAACAACAAAAAGACAAGAGTAAAAGACAAGTGATGACTAGTTCCTTATAAAATACTAATGAACATTCTGAATGTTTACGGGTAAAACCATGGGCCAGTAATGATCTGAGGCTAAACAGCAACAACAACCATCGTCAAAGATGCTACACTAGTATCTAGATTGTGATTGGATACATCAATAATTTACATATTATAAAGGATGTGTGTTCTGGAAGAAAGAGAGTGGGAGGCTCCTTGCCTGTATTTCAAGTTAACATTTAAATTTAGATTCTGTGTTATCTCAAATACTTACTTTCTGTGAAATTGTTTGTATTTCCATCTTCCAAATTTATTTTCGAGTGTATTTTAGTCTTGAACTTTTTTTAATGCCACACACAGATTTTTATGTTAGATTAAGATTAGTCTTGCATAGTTTTATCACTGTGTATCATGTGAATCATTTCGAATAAGCCTCGTTTTCATGATTTGCTTTTCAAGTTTGCATGTACCCTAGCGGCTGGCTGAATCTTTAAATATGAGTATGCTCTAAACTTGTAGATATGTGTAAATCTGACGATGCAAGAAGCTAACGAATGAATCTTTACACGACTGCATGATCTCCTAAAACTACTAACCAACTGCCATTCTAATCATAAGCCTTTACCATTTTAAAATAAGAGGTATATTAGACCGTTTAATTACTTTAATATAAATAATATAAACTGTGGCGGTGAGCTGACGGAATCGTTAGAACGCCGGGCAGGATGTTTAGCGGCATTTCGTACATCTTGACGTACTGGGTTCAAATGCCATAGAGGTGGACTTTGCCTTTAATCTTTTCGGGGTTGATAAGATAAGTATCAGTTCAATCGACTCCCGAAATTGCTGGCCTTGTGCAAAATTTGAAACCAATATACAAAGATAGAATGGTCATTGCTGGAAAACTTTCCATTACGGATATTCTCCAATTGGAATGATTCAAGAGCAAAGGACAAAAACGTTTGTCTGTCCATTTGAGCAAATAAACAAAAATGTACCGACAATATGAAAAGATGGGTAGTAGTGGTGGTCACGCATTTTCATCTTTGTCGATTGTGATCAAATAGATTTTGAGTATTATAGAATAACATCTGAAAACTAGTGAGAGGTTACATAGGAGTACGAACTTTCCTCTGAGCACAATAGTGTATTAGATTTTCTCTGAATGTCAAACATACTTATTTGCCTTAACCGATTTTTCCTCATCGTATAA
>NC_142938.1:25408546-25448546 GCF_046866305.1 Octopus bimaculoides | reverse complement strand
TTCTATTGGATTCACATGATTGCACAAAATGTACAAATGATAAAAAAAGAAAAAGCAATTCTGAAACGAGATTAAAGAAGGCAATTTAAAAATATCGTCAACAGCAACAACAACAACAATATATATATATATATATATATATACACACACACACACACACACATATATATATATATATATATATATATACACACACACAAGGATAAACATACATACATACATACATATATATATATATATATTTATATATATATATATACATATATATATATATATATATATATATATATATATATATATATATATATATATATATATATATATATATATATATATATATATATATATATATATATATATATATACATATATATATATGTATACAATATGTCTGTGTCTGAGAGAGAAAGTGCAGTGGGGTATCAAATTGCATGATATCAACGGTTTAATAGTAATATAAATGAATGAATAGGTCCGTGTAAGTAGTTGTTTAGGTGTAATGATCAGTAAACAATGAGATGAGTTTTAATTTAGAACGTTTGGCGAAAGATTGAGTCATGTCTGCAACATCTGTTTCTGTTAGGTTTCTTTTGATTGGTCCGAGACTATGAGAGCCACTCTGTAGTCAATGCGTAGATGTGTGATTTTGGATTTGAATAATTCGCTGCTCGAATCTGTGCGGAACTGAAATTTTCTGTGCTTTTATATACATATTAACGACACAGAATACTATATATGTATTTCAATCCGTTTGCTTCCTGTTCTTCATACAATCGATGTGATACGTACCAGTAACAAATCTATAGCGAGACGGTATATTTCAATATAGCCTTTGATTTTGTTTCTGCATACGCACAATCAGGAACTTATTCACACACACATACACACTTACACACACAGATGTGTGTGTTCGTATATATATATATATATAGATAGATATAGATATAGATATAGACAGAGGGAGAGAGAGAGAGAGATCCATACGTACACGCACCCCTCACACAAGTATGATAAATACTATTTTGCTTCAGTTAATGCATAAACTACCTTATTTCAACATCGTAATTTAAATATAACTCCGAGTGTGTGTTTGTGTGTGCGTTTGTGTGTGTGTGTGTGCGTGTGTGTGTGTGTGCGCGCGCATGAGAAAGAGAGGGAGACAAAGAAAGAAAGGAGGAAAGGAAGAAAGACAAAAGAGAGAAGGAAAGAAAGAAAAAGAAAGAGAGAAGAGCAGTGGGGGAGAAGGTTAAACGTATAATGCTTCTCTGTTTTTTGATAGCCTTGTGTATATATTCCAGTTGTTCTGAATTCTACTTTTCACTATTTTCTGTAGCCATTCGCGTTCAAACGAATACAAAAGCTACGACTTATGAGTGGACAACCGGTATTGTTGTGTTGATGTGCTTACGACCCTGCAACCTAACGGTTCGGTTAAAGCGAGCAATAAAATAAATACCAGGCTTTTTATAAAATAGGTTCTGGGGTTGATTTGTTTGACTAAAAGCCTTCAAGGCGGTGCTCCAGCGTGGCAGCAGTCAAATGATTGAAACAAGTAAAAGAATAAGAGACTGTGACCATGCTGGAGCAATACCTTAAAGGGTTTTAGTTGAACAAATCGACTCCAGATCTTAACTTGAAACTTATTTTATCATCAGTCTTTTTTGCCGAACGTCTAAGTTACGTGGACGTAAACACATCAACTTCGGTTGCCAACCGATGATGGGGACACACACAGACACAAAGACACACTCACATAAATATATACATCTATATATACGACGGGCTTCTTTCAGTTTCCGTCTACCAAATCCCCTCACAAGGCTTTGGTCGGCACGAGGCTATTGTAGAAGATACTTGTCCAAGGTGTCACACAGTGAGACTGAAGCCGGAATTATGTGGTTGGGAAGTAAGCTTGTTACAACACTACCACGACTGCACCTAAACACACATACGCGCGCGCACGCCAACACACACTTATACATGCATAGAATAAAGAAGATAGATAGATAGATAGATAGATAGATAGATAGATAGATAGATAGATATGAGTGCTTGTGGGTATGTGTTCACCTACTATGAAAATATTGCACTCTTAGGTCCCAACATAACCCTTATTTTAATTTGACCAACTCCTTTTTACATATTCCTCTAAGCGTGGCCAGAGTGGCTAACTGCTTTTAAGCGAGACAATATAGTGCACTGTTAAGATTTCTTGCCTAGATTCACAGATATGTAACTGTGAATGCCTGCCACCCCCGACCCACACACACATACATACAAGAGGCTGATTGTTACATTAACCTCATTTTGCTTAATTTTGTTCCCCTGCTGAAACGCAAATCTGTAATGTGAATAAATTGATGAATAATGTACTGAAGAGTTTGAGTTTCCTATCCCATTACTTTTGTTTCAATTCAATCACACGCCTCACATTGGGCAAACCTAAATTGTTTGAATATCCATCGAATATATGATAAGAGAGAGAGAGAAAGACAAACAGACAGACAGAAAGACAGACAAACAGATTGACAGACAGAAGGACAGAGACCTATATATATATATATATATATATATATATATATATATATATATATATATATATATATATATATATATATATATCGTATTATACGGACATTCCCCGCTTCTGAAAACAAAATAAGGTTTGTTTACATGTTCTTTATATAGTTGTGTGTGTGTGTGTGTGTGTGTGTGTGTGTGTGTGTGTGTGTGTGTGAGTCTGTGTCCGTGCGCGCGCCTGTGTTCGCGTGTGTATCTGTGTATTCGTGTGTGTCTGTGTTTCTGTGTCTGTTTTCGCGAAGCATGTCGACTAGACATATAAAAAATTCAGAAATGAAACCTTTAAGTTCGGAACTGTCCATTTCCAAACAAATTCTTCTCACGAATTTATTTTGTAACTAGTTACATAGGCTAATTTCTCAGTCCTTCCTTCGTATATATAGTAGGTCGATGACTTATGCAAACAATGACGGCGCTATTGTTCACCAGTTAAAATATTTCAAGTTATTAATGGATTTCTTCTTCGTTTTATTATTTTGGCAGCATTGTTGTTTTATTTTTTATTTTTTGTTCCATTTGACTTATTTCTTCATATTCTGTCAAGTTTGAGATATTTTTAATTTTGCAGTCATCTGCATCTAACTACCATCAGCTGAACATAGGTATTAATAGTCGGCAAAAATACAGGAATACGTTTGGGTATATAGAATATATTTAGAATTGCTAAGGTTCTGGGGGAATATTTTTAACCCTTTTCCAAAAGTTATTTTGGCCCTCTGCCGATAAAATGATACAAAGTAAACACACTTTCCTCTGGAAATTACGTGTGTATCAAGATACACACACACACACACACACACACACACACACACACACACACACACACACACACATACACACACACACACACACACATATATATATATATATATATATATATATATATATATATACTTTATCGTTTTACTTATTTCAGTCAGTGGACAGCGGCCATGTTGGAGCACCACTTTGAAGAATTTTAGTCGAAGGAATCGACCCTAGCATTTATTATTTTTTTCAAGCCTGGTAAATAATTCTATCGGTGTCTGTTACCGAAACGCTGATTACGGGAATGTAAATACATCAACATCGGTTGTTAAGCGATAGTGGAGGACGGACACACACACACACACACACACACACATATATATATATATATATATATATACATATACATATGTACATACATATATACATACACACATACGTGTATATATATATATATATATAAGGTTTTTAACTTTTAAATTTTCATATTCAAAAGAGACAGAGACTTCAAACTCGATATATCGATTTATTCACCACTCTATGTTAACATTTCTGTGCCAAACTTATCCAGTGACTGGTCCATTGGATTTAGACATTTGGCACTTCTTCAGGAGTGGTTACCATTCGAACAAAACACGAAATTCCTTAGAATCTCAAAAAACACATACATAACTATCATTAAATCCTTAGAATCTCGTTAGATTTCATCTTTGTTATTATAATAACAAAGATGAAATCTAACGAGATTCTAAGGATTTAATGATAGTTATGTATGTGTTTTTTCGTGTTTTGTTCGAATGGTAACCACTCCTGAAGAAGTGCCAAATGTCTAAATCCGATGGACCAGTCACTGGATAGGTTTGGCACAGAAATGTTAACATAGAGTGGTGAATAAATCGATATATCGAGTTTGAAGTCTCTGTCTCTTTTGAATATGAAAATTAAAAAGTTAAAAACCTTATAATATAAATATAAACTGTGAGAACGACCCTTAAGGAATCTAGTTAATGATCCCCTAAGGTAAGTTCTTATGCTATATTGGTAACGGTTGCTACATCCTCTGGAAAATTATTATATATATATATATATATATATATATATATATATATATAAATATATATATATATATATATATATATATATATATATATATATATATATATATATATACATATATATACATGTATATATACATGTATATATACATATATATACATACATATATATACATACATACATAAAATATATTTAATACGTATTTGTAACATACATACATGTCAGTAGCATTTGGGTAAACAGGTAGAATTTATTTAACATCCACTGTTATTTGCCTTGCTCAGATTTTGTCGGTCACGGAAAGCTGAAATGCGCAGTTTAGCGCCTCAGGGCGATATGAATCCAGATTATAGAATGAAAGAACTAAATAGCAAGTTTCTATTCAGTAACGTATTTTTATCTGTTTTCTCTTGTAATGGCTAGAACTTGCAAATATCTTGGCTCTTTCTCTCTCTCTCTCTCTCTCTCTCTCTCTCTCTCTCTCTCTCTCTCTACACTTCTAGACAGTGAATTGTAACAATAGAAATTTTAGTACAGGCACGATGACAAAATTTGTGGTGGTGGGGATAGAAAAAATTATATCAATTCCTCCACCATCGGAGCTTTGCTTTTCTCTCTCGTTTAACCGGATATCGAAAGATCCAGGGATAAAAATCAACCGAGATCGGATTGAAGCGCATAACAGACCCAGATTTAACCACATCCCGTAACTGCCGTGCGCGTGTCTCTATCTGTATAGTTGTATATGGATGATATGTATTTTCGTGTGTGTGTTTGTGTTTGTGTGTGTATATGGGTATGTATTTGTGTGTTTGTGTGCATGTGTGTGCGCGCGCCCACGCGTGTGTGTGTGTGTGTGTGTGTGTGTGTGTGTGTGTGTATTTAAAGAGAAATTAAAATATTCAAAATTTTCGGATATAAGCTCTTCATGGAAGGGAATGAAGGATAGACACAGTAAGAGAAGGGGAAAAAATGGAAATATAAACTGATTTGAAAATGGCGTGTAAAATCCCTTAAATTTCAGTTTGAAATACATATACGTACCTCTCTGTGTGTGCATATATGTATGTATTCTGATGCATATAGTTGCATATCTAGACATCCTCATGTATATTTAAATGATAAATATCTGGAAAGTTTTACATATTTTTACAGTTTCAGTGATGGATTAGAGTTGTAGTCTTCGACTTAGCTTTCTCCATTCTGGTTTTGAGAAGCCTAATTTCTGAAGATTGGTATTTAAACAGTGTGTTACATATCCCAGGGTCCCCATAATTACAGGTATATACCTAGACTTGTAATCTGGATAGAGCAACTGCAGGTTTCTCAATCGTTCAGCACAAGTGTTCTCTTATTCACTGATTTTCAGCTTTATGTTATCCGCTGGGCAGCTACTTTTCACAACTGTGCACAATTACTCTTCTCTATCCGAATACATTATATCAGGTATGTATGTATGTATGTATGTATGTATGTATGTATGTATGTATGTATGCATGTATGTATATATGTATGTATGTATGTATGTTTACACATGAGTATATATTAAAACTTTCCTTTAGTTGTCTTTGTGTACATATCCCTAACAGAATGTTAACGATTACTGTAAAAGAAAACGTACGCCAAATCAATAAGTGATATATGGCTGCGGATTCTAGATTCTACTTTATATTTTTGGGTATACTTGAAGACTCAACCACTTCACTTCCAGTCTTAAGAAGCTGGGCTCCAGAAAACAAGAAACAGGCGCGAAAATGTTAGGAGGAAGACACCTGGTTTAGTTTTGCAAAAAGCTACCTCCAAACTTAATTCGTAATAGACAGATTTTTTTACCAAACGAGCCTCTTTGTAAAACATGCCTGTTGACTGCGGAGTATGATGATAAATGTTTTATCTAGGTTGGGCCAGTTATCTTCCTCTCAGTACGAGAAACAGTTTGTTGCAAAGATGATACTTTTATCATTAATACACTTATACAACAAAACAGGAACACATTTATATATTTATAATGTAAATTTTTAAAGGGTGGATTTAAACCGTAACCTTGCTTCTTAACATTGCAATTAAAAGGGTTATTTTTCCCATTTCCTGAGCTCCAATTAATGAATGAAATACACTTCTTTATGTGAAAGAAAATAAGTCTAGCTTTGTTATTATTTGAATTAGTAACTGAGCGTATGCAAGTATCATTTAGTGTATGTCAAGTTACATTTATGTATATTTTATAATACGCAAACATAGCTGATTGTGTCTGAATATTCGCGTTTTCATTTGCATTGAAATATATGCATACATATATGGTTTGTCTTCGCATATTATTGATTTAAATAGTTGAAGTCACCTGTGTTATCTTATTTACTTATTCAAGTTTATCTTGATGACGTACTTTCCACTGGAAAATGTTTGGAAACAAAAGGAAGTCGCTCTCGCATCATTATCTCACATGGTACATTAATGTTTCGTTATCTAGATATATAAGCAACCAATCAAAATGTTTGCTATTTCTGTGTATGATCGTATAAATTCAAATTATTTTTTGTACATGCTTAACTACATACTTAGACATTTTTCTATGTGCTACTACTCTTTTCTGTGTGTTAAAATTACGAAGTATTATTAATCAAATATATTTATAACTAAAAGTGTTATGTTTCAAGCTACTGCTATCTAGCACCTTCGGATGATCTCTACTCAACCGCTGCACAACTGCTACTCGACTGCTACTCAACACTCCTACCACGGCCAGACTACCTCTATTTATGTGTCTTAGGAGATCCTACTTCTTCGCCTGGGGGCGTCGACACGACAAAAAGATTACCCACTCATATGTTATTACACTTTAACATTGTACCCCAAAATTTGCTCTTATACTTACCGAACTCAATACTCTTTCTTTTCTTTCTCGTATATTCTCGCCTTCTCTTTGTCTGTGTCTCTGATCTGAAGTCGCGATGGCATCTGCTGTTGTTGAAGCTACTTGAGAAGCGACGCCTATCGTGCTTTTTGTTTTTGTATTCTTGCTGCTTTTCTTCAATGGTTAGAATTACGAGCTTCAATGACCGGTTCCATTCATCACGCCCCAAGGGCTTCCCCTCGTAGGTATCTGGGGAGATGCTGGAGTTTTTCATATATCTCTCCAGCACATCTGTGTCACAACTTGTAACTACCATGGGTCCTCGTGCCCTGACGCTGTTCAGCGTAAAAAGCTTCCCTTGGGAGCTTGCTGCCCTCCATCTGTCAAACATGTCCTGCCCAGCGCAACTGTGTGAGATAATGAGGAGTGTATATACACAGAAATGCGTTAACAAACGCATGCCCTGTGTGTGTACATATAGTTTTTGTTTTGTATGTGTATTTGTCGTCGCTGAAATTGAGAGTTCTTCTCGCAACGCGAATGTCGTGCCATTGCGATCTTCTGCAGTAGTGTGAAGCTCCAATCACGAGACAAACTCAATAAAAGAAAAGAAAACATCATCTACAACATGGACTAAATAGTTTCCTCTGTATGTTTTATGTACGTATGTATGTATGTATGTATGTATGTATGTATGTATGTATGTTTGTATGTATGTATGCATGCATCTATGTATGTCATTGTTCAGTTTATTTCAAGATTTCTTGCCAATAGAGAAATCCAAGGCTCTTTCACTGGACTTTCAACATCAACAACAGGGTATTTTTGTATGTTTATATGTATGTATATGTGCAGATTTATATATATTGTCTTATATATGTATTCTCATGCATATATATTATGTATGTATCTATGTACCGTGAAACGAGGTTAATTTGAACAGTTTTAGACTTCTTATTGCAATAATTTCATAACCCTTTTTTTTCAATGTTTACTAAATTTGACAATGTTAGGGGGACTAAATAGGTAAACTGGTATATGAAATAAAAATAGGTTGCACACAATATTTGATTACTTTTTTTTATACATTTGTCGGTGTTCAATGTAACCCATGATTTGAGGTTACTTTGAACAGTAATGTTACTCTTATGCAGTACAACATTGAACAAAGATAAGAGTTATAAAATAATTTTTTTTTTATTAACAAATACAAAAGAAAAGTCAATGTACAGCTTTAAGTGTTATAGCACTAAAGAAAATGTCACACAGTTATCAATAAGTCATATTTTATATTCCTCATTCTTGTTCAAGGTCAGAGAATCGATAGAAACCCCTGTTGTTCCGTGGAATCTCTTTTGTTTTCATTTCTACCACATCTTCCCAGTCGTAGACGAGTTTATCCTCCTTCAGTGGCCACCTCCAATCTATGTTTTTACATTTTGTCAATGATGACTCAAGTGCCCCATCACTTCCAGTTGAAATCACTTGACCGGGAAATTTTTGCCCTTCATACTTCCCAATAACAAAGTTTCCAACAAAACTACTTTGTCTTTCTGTGTTTTCTGCTTTTGCCATGTCGGAAATACCGGAGTGCCAATCACATTCATTCATAGAAACATCACTATCCACAGAGTTTAGCTCTTCATCATACTAATTCTTCTGCTGCTCTCTTTCTCCATAACTGTTGATGAACTGGTGACTATCATTTCACTACCAAAGTACTGATGTCCTTAGTACTTATACTTTTGCCAGGGGTAACATTCAACTTCTTCCATTTCTTCTTTGGTCTGCTCTCATCCACTCCTCTCATTGACTTTAGCATTTCCAACACAACATCCGAAACTCTTACATTGATGACTTCATCGTCTTCTTGCCACAGGCATGATACTAATTGGAATTTGTTTCGCTTTAAAATTGAATTAGCCTATTTAGCTGAAGGAAAATTGTTTTTAAATTGCCTTATTGTGCGACATATAGCCGTGACATAATTATGGGCAAGCACTCTCAAATCCATAGAATCAAATGGAAACCCCCATTCTGCAACAGCTGTAATGTGAACAACATACGCTGCTTCTTTTTCACTGAACACTGAAGCGTGACCAGGTTGCCTGCTATACTTATTGTTCAATCTATGGCTCATAGTTCCAATTGGAATTTTATAAACAGCACTGACTTTTCGAAGGGTAATTTTCTTTGTTTTAATATCTGCCGCTGCTTTATCCAGCCTCTTTTGGCTATAGGATTTATAGCTTCGAGAGCCAGGTTTTCTATTATAAATTCTTGGCATAACTATTTGGCTAATGCTAATCTCAATCCAAACGACAAGTTGATCCTAAAAAAAAAACAGAGTATGGTTTAAAGAATTAGACTTTGCAACAGAAAAAAAAACTGATTCTGGTTATCATGCCATAATAAAAAAATTGATGAATTTGGGGTTACGCCTCATTAATTCTAAGAGTGAAATATTGTCCATAAATAGGAAAAACATTTAAAAATCTTAAATACCTAACTTTTACTGGGCACTATCAGTTTGAACCGTAGTAGCAGCTTGCTTACTGCCGGAAACAGTGATCGGGGTTACTTTGAACGGGGCGGACATGTCATGTTATGCAAGGTTTTAGAAAGATACCAAAGTTATAAAAGGCTTCCATAGAAAATTATTAACTAGTTATATTATCATTATATTTTAACAAAGGCTTATATCTTTTATGCACGAAGTGATGTAGCTACTGACAAAAGTATTCATATCTGGCAAAAATGTTTGTTTTGCTGGAATTTGAAGAAGTAGACAAATTCTTTCTTTGAGTGGATAATCAAAGTTATATTTTACTTTATGTATTGAAATTATGCTATCATAGAAATATAATTCTAAAGTTTAACAAATCATTAAAACAATACTGTAAGAAATGTTAGTAACAAGCAATAAGCGGAAACAACATATATTTTGTTCAAACTTATCTTGGTGCTCAAAGTAACCCTATTTCACGGTATGTATATATATATATATAAATATATATATATATATATATATATATATATATATATTATATATATATACACACATATATATATATTTATATATATATGTGTATGTGTGTGTGCGTGCGCGCGCGCGTGTGTGTAGATATAAACACATGTTTGAGTGTTTGTATATAAAACACGTGTTGAAAGATGAAGGCGTTCGCCTACTTGTACAGCAGCCCCGGATTATATACTGTCGAAAGTCACTATTGATAAGGTTCTTCGGCCGCAGCCTGGATTAACTCGAATAATGTGAGAGAAATTCTGTGTATGTAGGCATTTAAATTATAGCTAAGTGTATGTGCATACATATGTATATGTATATATGCACGTATGTTTGTTGCTATATAGCAGTATGTCCTTGTTACTTATAGAATCTTAATTAGTCCTTAGTACCTGCGTCCCTCAATGACAGCTCTACACTACCAAACTAATCTCATTCCATATATATCGAAAATAGGTATGGGAAAATAATCATTTGAGATTACTCCTTACCCCCCCCCCCATATGTTTATTGCCATTTCATGTTCAATACATTTGTGGCATTGATGCAGGTGGAATGCCATAGCGGTTGCAGTCTTTCACGTCTTTAAGAAGCTATTTCGTATCGAAATTTTATAAATGATATGAGTGCCCGTCAAATAATTAGTTCAGTATGTTTGATTATTTCATCTCCCCACAAATTAGGGCGTTTTCTGTGACTTAGTAAATAATCGGTTTTGATAATTACTGATAATTCATATCGTATCATGGATGTAGAAAAAATTTTCCCAAGCATTACATGACTTCGTTGTGGGTAAAATGATATAAACTCAATCTTTACATACCATTAATGTGTGTTTATTGACAAATCAAGCGTTTTCTAAACGACTGTTTCCCGGTGGGCTGACCGCTCTGTGGAGGAGACATATCTGATTTTTTTCCTCAATAAGATGAAAGTGCTAAATAAAGAAGTCATAAATCAATTTAGCAATATACTGGCGAGCTTAATTGGCAAATTTATGCATTTGGTTATTCGTCATTAATTAATAAACGTCTTCGTTATGCACAACACAGCATCAATCAGAACTGTAAGAAATATAAATATCAAAAAGCCTGACTGTGGGTTAAATAAGCCACTACACTCCAGTATTCATTATCGAATTACCAAAAACAAAGATAATCCAATATACTTTCCATTCTGCGATATATAGTTTGTGGGATGGAAAGGTAAAAACGTCGGTTAAATCAAGAGATTAAACTTGTCTTGAGATTTTGGCTATTGGACAGAAATCTGAAAAAGATACTAAGTTTAGATTTTAAGACGAACACAAATCTCATAAAACAATCATAGGAACAGACAACTTTTCAGCAAATGATACGTGGGAGAGGAAAAGGTAAATGCGTATATATACATACATACATATATATATATATATATATATATATATATATATATATATATATATATATATATATATATATATATATATATATATAGGCGTATATATATATGTATATATGCGCATATATATATGTATATATGTGTGTGTGCGTGTGTGCGCGCGTGAGTGTATGCATTTACACATATACATACATATACGTAAATGTCAAACGGTGAAAATAAGCGGTCTACACCCGTTGGTGGATATAATTTCTTTATTTCTGAATTAAGGCTACTATTGGTTTTCTGTTATGAAAAGTAGGAAAATATCTTCGTGTCTTGACAATTTTTCAAGTTGCCTTGAGAAATTAAGGCACCAGAATATTTTCCTACTTTAACATGAAACCAACAATAGCCTATATATATATATATATATATATATATATATATATATATATATATATATATATACAAGAATAAGGGCAGAGAATCGTCAATTAATAATAGAATTAATAATTAACAATTTTGCCAAGTAGTTCAGTATGAAAAAAACCTTTATCGGTAAAACTATTTATCATCATAAATATACAGGGATTAGCAATTGAGTTGCTTCTCCAACATACTGAAAATTTAGAAATAGCAGTCAAAGAACTACTGATTCCAAACTACAAATTTTTCTCTAAAGCGGATGGCGATATTTATGGCACACATAGAACAAAAAACCGGAGGGAAAAGCGTAAACAAACCAGGCCTTTAGTTAATTGGATACGAATCGTTTCATGGTTAAGTGAATGGAAATTTCACTATTCCAATCTTCAGACCAAATATTCTGATAAATTTGAAAGTGTCTCTAAAAAAATTCACGGTAATTTTTGGCCATGCGACACCAAAAATCAACGATAAGAAAGGCACTTACGAATTCATCGGCTAGTGAGTTCAGGCATCTCACCTCAAAGAAATCTATTCCATGTGCATCACAAATAGTCCCGTATGAAAAGAAGTCCCGTGTGGAGGGATTACGGTTTAACCATCTAACTTAGAGATATCAAATATAAAATATACAAGAATAAGGGCAGAGAATCGTCAATTAATAATAGAATTAATAATTAACAATTTTGCCAAGTAGTTCAGTATGAAAAAAACCTTTATCGGTAAAACTATTTATCATCACAAATATACAGGGATTAGCAATTGAATTGCTTCTCCAACATACTGAAAATTTAGAAATAGCAGTCAAAGAACTACTGATTCCAAACTACAAATTTTTCTCTAAAGCGGATGGCGATATTTATGGCACACATGGAACAAAAAACCGGAGGGTAAAGCGTAAACAAACCAAGCCTTTAGTTAATTGGATACGAATCGTTTCATGGTTAAGTGAATGGAAATTTCACTATTCCAATCTTCAGCCCAAATATTCTGATAAATTTGAAAGTGTCTCTAAAAAAATTCACGGTAATTTTTGGCCATGCGACACCAAAAATCAACGATAAGAAAGGCACTTACGAATTCATCGGCTAGTGAGTTCAGGCATCTCACCTCAAAGAAATCTATTCCATGTGCATCACAAATAGTCCCGTATGAAAAGAAGTCCCGTGTGGAGGGATTAAGGTTTAACCATCTAACTTAGAGATATCAAATATAAAATATACAAGAATAAGGGCAGAGAGTCGTCAATTAATAATAGAATTAATAATTAACAATTTTGCCAAGTAGTTCAGTATGAAAAAAACCTTTATCGGTAAAACTATTTATCATCATAAATATACAGGGATTAGCAATTGAGTTACTTCTCCAACGTAATGAAAATTTAGAAATAGCAGTCAAAGAACTACTGATTCCAAACTACAAATTTTTCTCTAAAGCGGATGGCGATATTTATGGCACACATAGAACAAAAAACCGGAGGGAAAAGCGTAAACAAACCAAGCCTTTAGTTAATTGGATACGAATCGTTTCATGGTTAAGTGAATGGAAATTTCACTATTCCAATCTTCAGCCAAAATATTCTGATAAATTTAAAAGTGTCTCTAAAAAAAATTCACGGTAATTTTTGGCCATGCGACACCAAAAATCAACAATAAGAAAAGCACTTACGAATTCATCGGCTAGTGAGTTCAGGCATCTCACCTCAAAGAAATCTATTCCATGTGCATCACAAATAGTCCCGTATGAAAAGAAGTCCCGTGTGGAGGGATTACGGTTTAACCATCTAACTTAGAGATATCAAATATAAAATATACAAGAATAAGGGCAGAGAATCGTCAATTAATAATAGAATTAATAATTAACAATTTTGCCAAGTAGTTCAGTATGAAAAAAACCTTTATCGGTAAAACTATTTATCATCATAAATATACAGGGATTAGCAATTGAGTTGCTTCTCCAACATACTGAAAATTTAGAAATAGCAGTCAAAGAACTACTGATTCCAAACTACAAATTTTTCTCTAAAGCGGATGGCGATATTTATGGCACACATAGAACAAAAAACCGGAGGGAAAAGCGTAAACAAACCAAGCCTTTAGTTAATTGGATACGAATCGTTTCATGGTTAAGTGAATGGAAATTTCACTATTCCAATCTTCAGCCCAAATATTCTGATAAATTTGAAAGTGTCTCTAAAAAAATTCACGGTAATTTTTGGCCATGCGACACCAAAAATCAACGATTAGAAAGGCACTTACGAATTCATCGGCTAGTGAGTTCAGGCATCTCACCTCAAAGAAATCTATTCCATGTGCATCACAAATAGTCCCGTATGAAAAGAAGTCCCGTGTGGAGGGATTACGGTTTAACCATCTAACTTAGAGATATCAAATATAAAATATACAAGAATAAGGGCAGAGAATCGTCAATTAATAATAGAATTAATAATTAACAATTTTGCCAAGTAGTTCAGTATGAAAAAACCTTTATCGGTAAAACTATTTAACATCATAAATATACAGGGATTAGCAATTGAGTTGCTTCTCCAACATACTGAAAATTTAGAAATAGCAGTCAAAGAACTACTGATTCCAAACTACAAATTTTTCTCTAAAGCGGATGGCGATATTTATGGCACACATAGAACAAAAAACCGGAGGGAAAAGCGTAAACAAACCAAGCCTTTAGTTAATTGGATACGAATCGCTTCATGGTTAAGTGAATGGAAATTTCACTATTCCAATCTTCAGCCCAAATATTCTGATAAATTTGAAAGTGTCTCTAAAAAAATTCACGGTAATTATTGGCCATGCGACACCAAAAATCAACGATAAGAAAGGCACTTACGAATTCATCGGCTAGTGAGTTCAGGCATCTCACCTCAAAGAAATCTATTCCATGTGCATCACAAATAGTCCCGTATGAAAAGAAGTCCCGTGTGGAGGGATTACGGTTTAACCATCTAATATATATATATATATATATATATACATATATATATATATATGCATAATATGTGATAGATATAAATATATTGTTATTATTATTTTTATTATTGAGACGGCGAGCTAGCAGAATCGATACCACGCCGATCGAAATGCTTACCGGTATTTCGTCCGTCTCTACGTTCTGAGCTCAAATTCCGCTGAGGTCGTCTTTACACTCTGTTTCGGGTCCTATATATTAAAGTAGAATGTCAAGTAGCGGGTCAATGTAATTGACTTAACCTATTTCAAGATAACTGGCGTTGTGCCTGGCAGAATCGTTAGCACGCCGGTCAAAATGCTTAGCAGCATTTCGTCCGTCTTCAATTCCGTGGTTGACGTTTCCTCTCCTCCTATTGCGATCGATAAAATGAGTACCAGTTTTGCTAATGATAATATGAATATATGTTTCTGATATAAACAGAAGACCAACACTTCTGAGGATAAGAAGCTAATCGATAGCGTTTTCTCCAGTACTTGACTTGTGCTTTGTTTTATCGTACTCGATAAATGAAAGTATAAGTGGCCTAGTAGCGAGGATTTTGGGCTCACGATGGTCAGTCGTGGTTCTGAGATCGCTTGGCACGTTGTGTTCTTGAGCAAAACATCTCATCCAACATTGTTCTGCGATCACTTCTACACTCGACGCGTGGTACACAGTGTTCTGTTCAGGCAACATCGATTTAATGGAGAGAGTGAGTTAATGTACAGCATATACATTTAATTACTATAAACAAATCATTTTGTGTAGGTCGCTCGTCAAAAGCTGACCACTCCTTCGACAGGAGAACCCATTGTTGTTGTTGTTGTCGCCGTCGTCGTCGTTGCTACTGCTGCTGCTGCCGTTGTTGTTGCTGTTGTTGTTGTTGACGTTGCTGTTGCTGCAAGCATGCAGAATCGTTAGCTGCATTTCGTCCATTATTACGCTCTGAGTTCACCGAGGTCGACTTTGACATATATCTTTTCGGGGTCGATAAAATAAGTACCACTTGAACACTGGGGGCGGCGTAATCGACTTAGCCCCTAACCCATAATTGCTGGCCTTGTGCCAAAATCTGAAACCACCATCATCATCATCATCATCGTTATTATTATTATTATTATTATTATTATTATTATTATTATTATTATTATTATTGAGTGAGAGAGCAGTGCCTGCCATCAAAGTGACACTAGGGTAAAATGTACGAAGCCCAATATACCCATCATGCCTCTACCCATCTGATAAGGGTACACAAGGCACATGCTTCACAACTATTTGTGCACGACATGGTGATCTCATATCAAGATAAATAGCACATGACCTTGCAGGTGGGGCCCAGTTAGAATTTTCTTCAAGTTGAGTACCCCATCCCGCTCAAAATATCCTGAATAAGGTTGTTTAAGGATGTTGAACAAAATACCCATGTTTCCAGAGGATGAGTTATCCAACCCCACCAAAACTCTTCTCAAAACATGGCCATGATACTCCCCCACTATTTCTGCTCCTGATCAAAGATGCTCATATCGTCAGCCAGTAATGGACATGCTCAACTGGTTAAGGTCAAACAACTGACAAGCAAATCTGTGGTATTGAGCAGAATATTTGCTGTAGCCCATCTTTTATAGCAAGGCAAAACAATGTACATCATAATACTTCCAATCAGTTATGATCAGAAACCATGAGAGCCACTGCCTGGTACTGCATCCGGGCATTTATAATTATTATTTCTTTTTTTTTTTGTTGCTGCTGTTGTTGTTGTTGTTGTTGTTGTCGTTGTTGTTGTTGTTGTTGTTGTTGTTGTTGTTATTATGTGTGTGTGCATATAAGGATAGCACATTATAACAGGCATGCACATAAACACTCTTGCGCACATTCATACAAACATTTTTCCTCTCCCTATATTTAGTTTCACTAATCATTAGTAATTTATCTCTCAGTTAACTCCTATATACTAGACGACATAAAATATAAACCAAAGGTCAGACAGTACATTTTTTAAACCACCAGATTTTAAACTGCAACATTTATATATCGTGATTAGTTGATACTTTTGCAGAATATAGAACATTCAATATGTTTGATTCTAAAATAACATGTGCTACACTTACTAAATAACAATTAAAATTTCCGAAATGAAATTCCATACTCTGCTATAAGCATTTTCGTTGCCAGTACTCATAAACCATATGGCTGTGTATTTTTGGCCTTCTCATTCTCTTTTTCTCTGTCTTCTTTATTCCTTTCATCTTGTTGTTGTTGTTGTTGTTGTTGTTGTTGTTGTTTCATTGGGTACTTTTATGCTATTATTTTTATTTATTTTAAACAAGGTGTTATCCAGTGTTTAGTGTTTCTGTATTGCTGACATTATATCGTCGGTAATCGTTATACGCAGAAATTAATCTTTGGTATGCTTCCGTTGAACGCTGAGAATATATATACACACATGCGCCCGCACGCACGCACGCACACGCACGCGCACGCGCACACGCACGCAGATATAGGAAAATCAAAAATCAAAACAAGCACAACAAAAGTTAAACGGACGTACACAATGAATGTATCAGTTTAAGATAGAGAAAAGAGGGGTATGAAGTCTCGAGCATAGCAATTCGTCAGAAAAGAGGAAAGATCCAGAGAAGAAAAACAATAATCCTAGGAAAGCACATGTTTAGTTATATGGTTAAAGTGACCGGAAGTGTATATATATATATATATATATATATATATATATATATATATATATATATATATATATATATATATATATATATTCTGTTGTGTCTGGGGAGAGTCATTTTCTTATTGTGTCTTGAAATTTAACACAATCACCGGTAAAATTTCCACTTATTTCTTATTTTTTAAAGTGGAAATTTTAACGGTGAGTGTGTTAAATTTCACGGCACTAAAAGAGAATGACTTTCCCCAGACACAACAGAATATGCTTCAACACACGAAGTCACATAAAAAATCTTGCAAACCAAATCCAAAGACGAAATATATATATATATATATATATATATATATATATATATATACATGTATACACACACACACACACACACACACACACACACACACACACACACATATATATATATAGTCAAATGAATAACAGCAGATGATGGATAAATGTCAGCTCATTGCAGCTGTTTCCTACACATCGTTTTAATAGAAGAATGAGAACATTATTCCATTACAAAAAACCGTAATCATCAGATGAAACATAATTTTACAAACAAAAGAATATTCCAAGAATGCAGCAGGAACGTGGCTGAAGTTTGTTCAGGCAAACTATGAAATGTATACCAGGAACGTACAATTCAACGTAACGCGTGCTTTGGACCAGCACCTAGCACTATATACTTATGTGGTTGGTTTTTTTGTGTGTTTGTGTGTGTGTGTACACCACCGAAATATCTTATTTGATACCTACCAACCACAGGCTGGAACCACAAGTTTATCCAACGCTACCTGGTGCATATCTTTTCAAGTACCTAATGCTATCTGAATCCTTATTTTACTATATACATATATATATATATATATATATATATATATATATATATATATATATATATATACAAATATATATTATACACGCACACTGTAAAAACTCTAATACGAAGATGAAGTTTTAAAAAAGGGCATATTGGATTTACGCACAGAAAAAATCTTTTACGTTTAGAGTATACGCTCTTCTACAGAAATAATAGACAAGAGGAAAAATATAGAGACAAAAGAACGAACGTGTTTCAGTTTGGTAGTCACTGCATGCTGAAAAGAATGGAAGGAGTAAAGAGGTCGCTAGGGGCATGAGAAGGAAGAGGGATATTGTGATGTATTACTTGAGGCGTTAGTAGCAAGACGAGGACAAATGTGAACCTGACATAAGTGTTTGTGTACACATGTATGTCTGTGTACATAGCTAATGTGTGCGTATATATTCTGTTTGTTCGTGTGTGAATGTGTGCACGCGTGTACGCGTCCTTGTTTTCTGTTTATGTGTCTATATATGAAGCTATCTGCTGTGCCCGTCTGTGTGCATATATGCGCGTATGAGTGTATGAAGATATCGTTTGCATGTATACTATGAATAATTGAGCATGCTTGTATACGTGCGCGTGCGTGCGCGTGTGTGTGTATGAAAGAGAGAGACTGGAATAGATGTGCAAAAGTAGTAGGTGTGTAGAAGTATAGATGTGTTACATATTTGATAATATAAGTGTGAAGATGTGTAGTCCGAAGAACTACAATGGAAGAGTGGCTGGTAGTGTTTGTGAAGTAGGAAGGAGTTAGAGCAGGGGTGTAGATGTATTTGTATGTATGTGTTGTTTGAATGTTTTGGTATGAGGAGTATCAGGTGTTAAGTTCAACGATATAGTGTAGGTGTGTAGATGCAGAAATGAAGGGACCAGTAGGAATATAAGTGCTCGTGGTTTGTGTACCGGAAGAGACTAATTGAGAATGAATGACGAATTTAGACTGTGAGGGACGGAAGTTTGGAGGGGGAAAATTAATTCCTGCTCCAGACAGAGACAGGAGTCCGGCTGGCCTCTGTGCAAGGTCAGTCCGAACACAGATAAATATTGCAGGGAATGACCAGACGAGCGGAAATGGCGCGAGAGTGGGCTTTCATTACAAGAAGTGCGAGTGAAAGAGTCAATGTCGTGAAAGGTGCAGTTTTCGGTATGAACACTCTACTATCTATACAATTTTAGCAGTCAATGACCTCACTTATATACTATATACACGACCGTAGTTCTGGGTGGGACGAATATTCAATTGTAAGATGATTTTTATACCTTACAGTATTCTACTACTTGCAGTTTCATATCCTTGAACATTCTTCAGACGGATGTAGATGATAAACCTGATATTTTCTCTTACTAGATCGCCTGGCTGTATAAGGAGGTGTCTACAGCGGGCAAAATGAAATGTACTCAATACACGGTTGGAAAATAGCATATGTATGTATGTATGTATGTATGTATGCATGCATGCATGCATGTATGTATATATGTATGTATGTATGTATGTATAGCTGATGCCTTAATTTGCACGAATTCTTGATCAACAAAGCTGGAAAATTTTGGTCATCATTGAAAGTATAACTGTGAATTATAGGCCTTTATATGAAACATTAAGAATTTGGGACCTCCGATTACAAGAGTATTTTCATTACAGAAGAAGATACATACACATTTAAGTATATGTCAAAATAAATATATTTATTTCGTATGTGTATTTCGTGTGCAAGATTCTTGATGTGGATACGTGTGTTGAAAGAAATACAATTATTACCGGCATAATGCCTCTCCCAAGGTTTAATTGTAAATATATTTATATAAACGCATGCGTGAATAGTTAGATAGATAGATACTAATAAACATGTATATATATATATATATATATGTATATATATATAATGTATGTGTGTAGGTATGTATGAATCTATGTAATACATATGTAGGTATATATGTATGTTGTCAATCAGTTTCATTTCTGTATTTCTTGTCCATAGAGAAAGAGCCGGACTCTAACATAGATTCAAGGCTCCTTCATTGGAACTTTTATCAACATCATCTAGGTATTTGTGCATATGTGTGTGTGTGCAGTATTTGGTGTTAGTGTATGCGCAGATTTGTATGTTTGTTTTATGGATGCGTTTTTATGTCTAGATGCATGCATATGTATTTATGTGCTAAATTTTTGGAAAGTTTTACATATCTTTACAGTTCCATTGATGGCTTGAATCTGTAGTCTTCTAAATGTATGTATGTATGTATGTATATATACATATGTCCATATATACATACATACACCAAGTTAAAATTGCTGTGACGAAGATATTAATACAAAGTTATGTAAATTTTGGAAATTTATGTATTATTCAGTACTATAATCAGTTTCAGTTATTAATAATTTATTAATAATACATGATGGATTTTATTTTATTTTCATTCAAACTTTCCAGAAATGTTTGTCATTTATATAATTCACTTAACTATGAGTCTTATATGATTGTCATATCATTCTCAAGAGCATTGCCCAATATATATCGAATAAAAGACTTTGGAAGTGAAATTGAAATGGTCGTGGAATTTATTACTCTCTACAGTGCTAGCATAATATAAAGCAAGTAGTACTCAGATGAATAATTAGAATTCTCTTAATGTCTCTTCTAATAAAGATTATTCATTTGTCATTCTTGAGTAAGCTTGAAAATTTCAATCTTAAAAAGAATGACGTGGGTCGTTGTCGTAATCGCTACGGTATTTTTTTTTTCAATTTTTTTGTAGTTTCTTGTCGGTGTTGTTGTTGCTGTTGCAGCTTGAGTCTGTCTTGGCTGACCAGATCTGCAATTAAATGAATTTAAATGCCATCCTGACGTTTTGTGCATTACGTTAGCCAAAACATACTTCAGCTTTTAAAGAAGGTAAAATGTGATTTATGTGAGATTTTTTTATTATTTATGTTGTGTCGACACCCCCAAGCGAAGAAGTAAGCGCGCCCAAGACATATAAATAGAGGTAGTCTAGCCGTGGTAGGTGTGTTCAGTAGCTGTTGAGTAGCAGTCGTGTAACGGTTGAGTAGAGATCATCCGAAGGTGCTAGATAGCAGTAGCTTGAGACATAGCAATTTGTAACACGTTAAACGATCAAGTAACATGTTCCTTCTAATTAACACTTGTGATAAGGGACGAAGTAAATATTCAGTGTCAGCGCAGCTAACAGAGGAGGCATTTCACAATCTTATAGTATTGGCCACAGCGCTAGTTTTAGCAGAATCGCATGTGTGACGGGCAAAATGCCTCGTGTCACATAATTGTGTACCTTTATGATTCAGCTTCAAATCCCGCCAATACTGAACTAGCCTTTCATCAATTATTCTGGGTCTATAAAACAAGCACCCAATCAGTTCTCTGAAATGCTAATGACTCAGAAACCTACAGATTCCACGATAATTACCTCTCTGTGTTAGCAACGAATAAAAAAATGTCTTAGATGCTCTCTCTCGGTTCATCTCCATAATACAGTTCTTTAGAAAGATGAAATGCAAAATAGCTGGAAAAACACATACAGTTTATCATAGTCAGTTTCTTAGGATTTTTTCAGATATTTTTCTTCTTTCGTTTACCTGAAATCTCATTTATTAAACAAACTGAAAATATGCTTAACAAGTACAGCACCTAGTTTATATCTCAGTCAACATCAGAGATAAATAAACACTTAATTTTTAATGTATGAATTTTATCATTATTACTGCCATTAAAATTATATTAATTTTTTGAATGGCATCAAGATAAGTGACTCTTTTTGTTCTGTAGATTTATGACACACTCCAATGAATTCAATCATATAATTCTTGGCGATATTTTTCTTTACTTTCAAAACTTTGTAGCTAATGGGAATTTCTATTCAAGTACTATTCATTTCTGTTTACCTTTATAACATCGAATAAAACAAGTGATGACAGGAAATGATAAATGATAAACCAGTAGTGTTCATGTGGTGTCCTTTGAATTTCTGTCTAATGCAATCTCAAGTATAGTGTCGTAAAACGATTATTGCAGGCTCCAGCAAAGCGGGACGTGAGAACACGTTCTCCTTTAATGACAGAATTATTACATTTCATCTACGCTGATAACACCATTGGAAAGCCATGGATGTCAAAACATCGCATTTCATTATGTATTTATGTATAAACATTGAATTAATGTATAAAAGAATATCAGTTTAAATTAAAATTTTTATTTGATGACGAGCGGAAAACAGACAGACACAGAGTCTACATACTGTCTCGACTTGCTAGAAATAGCCAACTCACCTCTTCCAAATCCTACCTTCCTTCTTAAAGATAGAAAGTCGTGTTGGTTAATGTTGTACAAAAAATATATATAAAAAATATGGTGGTCACCAATGGAACAGTGTTTTATTTAAGGTTTGCTTGGTTACGCTTTGACCTGAGGTTAAACAAATGGGTGATTTTTAAGTAATAATCTATAGGTGGAGCCTACAAAAGGATACACTCTGTAGTTGTTCAACCTGTAGGAAGTAGTAGCCAAATTTTGATATCACACCCACCGCCTTCAAATATGAAGGTCTCATTTGATCATGTAATTTTATGCCTTAGAATGATAGATGTTTTAGGCTACGCCTTCGATTACAAGTGTACTAGGTTGGAGATGAACTAAGGCTAAACAACAACATCATTATTTATGAAATCATATATTAGTACACACGTTAACGCAAGCGGCAAGCAATGCGTAAAGAAATAATACACGCAACAAGAGAAAAAGAATAATAGGGAGAGACAGAGAGGTCAAAGAAGACGAGAAAGAGAAAAGTGAGTAAATAATTAAGTAGTTATGGAATGAGTTATAAAATAGAGCAATTTGTTTAATTTTATTTCGAAGCAAATATACTTCTGAAAATTTAGCATTCATTTCACTCTTCTGGATTAGAACCAAGAAATTTGATAAGTTAAATTGTAATTGTATATATGCCAGATTCCTTGGTATTACCCATAGCGAAAAAGTATGCTTCCAAAGTCAAGCTTTATGTGACGGGAAAGAGTTTATAGAAATTATTGGTCGCATATTTGATATGGATATCTTTCTATACAAAGATGTCAATATCAAAATATAGATACGTTATCATAAAAAATACCACTAACCAGTCATGTCTTGTATAATTATTGTACAGGATGAAGTATTAACATTTCTATTTTATACGGTCATTAGTGTGGTACTAGTAAAATTCGACAGGTGTCATGTGTAACAATTAATTTGTAGTTTTTTTCAGTTACTCTCATGGTTTGGACCCATGCATATGGTGCGTTTGATGTTGAATTGCTTAATAAGAATGATCATTCAGAGGCTTTTTGAAGTAGCCTGTATAATTTATCTGAAAACTTATTCTATATTTTAATTCCATCTAAAATTATCGATGTGGCTAAAAGTTTTTATTAAAATTGACTAAAATGTTATTCATGCAGTCTCGGTCAACCGTCTCGATAAACAACTTTTTATTTGCAGGCACGATCTTTCAGGAAATAAAACAGCCGTGAGAAGGAGAAAACTTTGTAATTAAATTAAAATAAATAATAATTAACTTCATAAGAGTGTCAAGATCACTTTGTGTCACTTCTTAAAGAAAGAAATTAATTTATTTTCATTTCCGCTTCTATCTTAATTTATTAAGCAATTATTGTGACTTTTTCTATTTAACAATCAATTTATTAAAGACACAGAATAGTTGAGTCATATTTAAGATTTCGTTATATCAGGGAGAGTGACTCCAATAAATCTGAAGTCATTTAGGGTTTCTATTTTTCAAACAACGTTCTAGAGAAAGCGATATGTCTTTGCTTAACGTACATTTTGTCTTCAACAGTTGCACTTAAACATGTGCAGAAAACAAGTAGACGGAGTGATTTTCACCGAAACGATATTACGGGGAAAGAATGAATGACATTTAAAAATAGATTGATCATTACTCTTTCCCCCACCAATATAAGATAAATATATATGATCTATCAAATTAAAATGAATAATATAGCTGAAGCTCCAGCCATTTTATTAACTACATCGAGATTTACGGACTAAATGATTTCTTCATGGTCGCTTCTCTAACAGAAATAGAAATCACATCCCACTCATATCTATCTACCGCCTTAACAGTTGAATGGTATATCAAATACTATATTTTCTATGTACTATCTACTTTTATGATACATTTTATTATGCATTTTAATCCAAAGTCAGCCTTTATTGTCCTGACACAATGAACAAAGAAAAATGTATCATCCACTTTTGACCATCGTACCGATTACATTATTCAGTGTGTTCCTTCTTTGTGTGGCTTCTTAGAGATTTAGCTGCTATCTCTAGTGGAAGAATTACTACACAAATATTCCCTCATTGGCTCATAACAATGATAGCTGAAACATTTTTGATCACAAGTTTCCTCGACCAGCGCTCAAACGAAGCTAAGTAACAATAACAAGTCTGGGTTTTGTATAAAATATATTTCCATTAATTAAAAGCAATATTCTCCCATGCTCAACATAGTAGAGACTGTATCATAAACCCATCCTAACATTCTCCTCAATCATTCATACCTAGATCATCAACTCACATGATATCCCTTCTTCCTCATCTACTTTCTGCCATCCTCAATTCTCAGTTGATGCGGAGGAAGGAGAACTATGTACATAGCATGGGCCTTGGAACATATTAAGATACTTCCTCTAGCTCCATTACTACAAGATTTAACAGAGTCTCTAGTAAAGAAAAATGATAATTATTATAGAAAAAGAAGAAAAACCAAACAGAGGTATGTCAGTGACGCGGTTTCAATTCTCTCATAGACTACTAATATTCTTTCCTTTGAAAATCACACTAAACATGGCGTTCAACCTGACACGTCCCCTGCACATCAGTCTTCCTTCTATGTGTGCGTTCTCGCTGTTCTTTTCGTTTTGTTTTTGTTTGTGTTTTTTTTTTCTGACGGACACTGTTTTGCTGATTCCTATAATATAACTCTTATGAAAGTAAAACGTTCTTTCATCTTCAGTGTGATGTGGTGGGCTATATTTTTATCATCTAGAACTCAAAGCTCGAATTACAATTATAGTAGCAACAGGTACCTCCATTTAGTTTACGAACGAAAAATTAGTTGTCGCTAGATGGTATTTGACAAAAAGTACATAGAGAATGAAAAGTAAGTAATAACCTTGATACATTCACGATATTTCCTTAGTAACACTCTGAATGAACGCTTCTTTGACGAAAGATATTCCTAAGGTATGTGATGTGATGATGATGACAAAAGTGATGATGATGATGTGAGGAGGAGAAGGTGGATGATGATTGTGATGATGATGTTGACGGCGACGATCATGGAGGTGCATTTGGTGTTAATGATTGAAATGATGATGATTATTATGATTAATATGATGATAGTGGTGTGAGGGGCAACGATAATATTTATGAAGCCGTTAGAGAACAGACGACCGGTTTTAGCCTCGTGTGGGGTCTAACTTTGAAATTTCAGATATATAAGCAATTAAAATGTTTAATAAAAAAACTATTGTATGAGTTTTCTGTATTCATTGACCTTAAATAAACAGCACTTCTATAAGTTTCTCCGACTCTCTTCACGTCATACAAATATATACGTTTAGGCTGGCGGGAAGTCGCAAAGAAAAATGTACGAGAAAACAAGCAAGACAAATGAAATATATATCGCTACTAAACATTCGGGCAGTTAGATTGGAGATTTCCATGAGATTCTCTTTTTCAATCTATTTATCTTTCTGTTTTTATTTATCTGTCTATCTATCCATTTATGTAGCTATGTATGTATGTATGTATGTATGTATGTATGTATGTATGTATCTATCTATCTATCTATCTATCTATCTGTCTGTCTATCTATCTATATATCTGTCTGTCTATTTATCTCTCTCTCTATCTATCTATCTATTTATCTATCTATCTATTTATCTATCTATCTATTTATCTATCTATCTATTTATCTATCTATCTATCTATCTATCTATGTGACTGTCTGTCTTTCGCTACCTGTCAATATCTATCAACTTATTTCCATTTCCATCTATTTATCAATATCTATCTATATCTATCTTAATCTTCAATCTATATCTTCTCTCTCTCTCTCTCTCTCTCTCTCTCTCTCTCTCTCTCTCTCTCTCTCTCTCTCTCTCTCTCTCTCTCTCTCTCTCTCTCTATCTATCTATCTATCTATCTATCTATCTACCTAATCATATTCATTTTTCTATCTCTACTCGCCATTAATATATACACCTCTTTCTTTTCGAATATATAAAATGTTGAATGATTTTTGCAAGGAAACATTGTCAATGTCTTATATTTTCACGAAAGTTTCCTGTGAGAAGGCTAAAGTGTCGATTCGAGAATCTTAAACGACAGAGCAAAGTTTAAAGAATATCTAAGGTCCAGTAACTTAGCTACTACTACTGCTATTACTACAACAACAACAACAGCTACTACTACTACTACTACTACTACTACTTATAATAATAATAATAATAATAATAATAATAATAATAATAATAATAATAATAATAATGATGATGATGATGATGATGATGATGATGATGATGATATACTTCAAAGTCGAAATGCTGAAGTAGATCAAGCAACAACCTATCGGTGGCTGAGAAGTTCGGGACTGAAAGGAGAGACTGACGGCTTCATATTCGCGGTACATGACCAAAGTTTGCTCACTAAAATCTACCAGGTTGACGTTCTATAAAACGGTTCTGACCCTAAATGCAGATTCTGCGCCCCATTTAACAAAGCAACAGACCATCTCGTCTCGGGGTATCCTGTGCTGACACCAAACAAATATAATAATCGCTGCGATAGGGTAAGGACAGTATTTACATAGGAAAATATGTAAGCGCTACAAGATCAGCACCCCTACTTACTGGTATGAACTCCATCCTGAATAAGTCGTTGAAGGTAAAAATGTCACTATCCTCTGGGATTTTCCAGTCAACACTGATAGAACGATCCACGCTAATCGACCAGATGTAATAATTAAAGACGGAAGAAAATACTTGTACTCCACTCCTTTTCTGCTTAACACCGACACCTTTATCTGACATGCTAAATAGAACTGGATGCGGATACAACTGTTACAGCAAAACAATCAGCCACCTCTTATATATGGATGACCTAAAACTTTACGCTACGAATAATAATAAGCTGGAAACATTGCTGCAGACAGTACATGGATTTAGCAAAGAAATAAATATGAAATTTGACTTAGAAAAATGAGCCAAAGGAACCCTGAAAAGAGGAAAACTATTTAAGAGTAGCAACATCACACTAGATAAAGCAAATGAAATAAAAGGATTAGACCAAAGCCAGACATACAAGTATTTAGGAATCAATGAACTAGATACGATACAACATACATAAACGAAAGAGAAATTTAAAAAATACTATAGATGAGTTACATTATTACTGAAAACAAAGCTCAATGCGAAAAACAAGATAATAGGTATCAACACTTTAGCCGTCCCAATCATAAGTTACAGCTACAATATCCTTAACTGGACACTAAATGAACTAATCAAAATAGACAGGAAAACAAGGAACATAATGACAGGATTTAAGATACACCACCCAGAATCTGTTATAGAAAGGTTATATATAAAACGTATAGAAGGTGGTAGAGGCCTTATACAGCTAGAATACTATTACAAAATAACCACCATAGGACTACAAAAATACCTACTTCAGAAGCAAGGAAAACTAATACAAATATCCACAAAACACGAACAAAACGAAAAACTGTATTCAGTCTTTAAGGAAGCTGACAAATGCAAACAAGAAGTCATACTACCTAACAACTATGAAGAAAACGAAGAAACAACAAAAGCTGTAAAACAAATGAAATCCAAACTAAAACTAGAACAGCAATGGATCATGATAAAACGATGCCAAGAAAAGCCCCTTCATAGCAAATACTGGGTTAAACTAAACAGAAAAGAAATAGGCAAAACAAAATCCAAACAATGGTTGAGAAACTCAGGACTCAAAGCAGAGACTGAAGGATTTTTAATTATAGTACAAGACTAAAGCCTCCCCACCAGAAATTATCAAAAGCATATTATGAAAAGAAACGTAACAAGTAACTTCAGAATATGCGGAGATGGACAAGAAACAATAAATCATATTGTCCCTGGCTGTCCAGTCCTGGATAAGAACGAACAATGTAAAGTAGACAGGAAAACAAGAAAAATAATGACAGGATATAGGATGCACCACCCAAAATTTGACATAGAAAGGCTATATATACAACGCACAGAAGGTGGCAGGGGTCTTATACAGCTAGAAAACTATTATAAAATAACCACCATAGGACTGCAAAAATACCTACTCCAGAAGCAAGGGAAACTAATACAAATAGCCACAAAACACGAGCAAAACAAAAAACTGTTTTCAGTATTTAAGGAAGCTGACAAATACAAACAAGAAATCAATCTACCTAACAAATACGAAGAAGAAGAAGAAGAAGAAGAAGAAGAAGAAGAAGAAGAAGAAGAAGAAGAAGAAGAAGAAGAAGAAGAAGAAGAAGAAGAAGAAGAAGAAGAAGAAGAAGAAGAAGAAGAAGAAGAAGAAGAAGAAGAAGAAGAAAAGCTATAAAACAAATGAAATCCAAACTAAAACTAGAACAGCAACGGACCATGATAAAACGATGGCAATAAAAGCCCCTACATGGTAAATACTGAGCTAAACTAAATGCGAAAGAAATAGACAGAGAAAAATCCCAGCAATGGCTGAGAAGCTCAGGACTCAAAGCAGAGACTGAAGGATTTTTAATTGCTGCACAAGATAAAAGCCTCCCCACCAGAAATTACCAAAAACACATAATGAAAAGAAATATAACAAGTAACCGTAGAATAAATGGAGATGGACAAGAAACAATAAATCATATTATCTCTGGCTGCCCAGTCCTGGCTAAGAAGGAATATATTCACAGACACGACAGAGCTGGGACCTATATACACTGGAAGCTATGCCAACACTATGGAATAACAACAGAAAAAAGATGGTATAAACACACGCCAGAAAAGGTCACAGAAAACGAGAAAGCAACCATACTCTGGGATATGCCAATACACACAGATAGAGAAATTAAGGCAAATAGACCAGATATAGTTGTCAAAGATCATGAAGAAAAAAATGCTTTCTAATTGATGTATCAATACTAGCAGATGACAACGTTTCTCTAAAAGAAATGGAAAAACTTTCAAAATACAAAGATCTGGAAATAGAGATAACTCGAATGTGGAATCTAAAAACAGAAACAATTCTTATCATAGTAGGTGCCTTAGGTATAATAAAAAAATATTCAGACAAATACATAACAAAAACACCAGGACTTACAAATATATATAACATACAGAAAATTGCACTACTGGGTACTGCACACATTCTACACAAAACACTTTCAATACAGTAAACATAAGAGCACCACAGCAAACCACACCACATATCCAAGGCGCAGAGAGCTGCGCACGGTAGTGAAGTGAAAGCACGTTATAAAAATAAAACTACTGAACAATAATAATAATAACAATACCACGGCTGCTATTACTACTACTACTGCTTTCAAATTTCCAATATCTGTTATAGAGATAATAATTTCTTGTAGAAAACTAATTAATATTATCAATGCAAAACCGTACTGTATGGCTTTATTATTTCTTTTATCTTATAGGAACAAGACTTTAGAAGATATTCCCTCTATTTAAAATATGTATGTGATTTTATCAATATATCTATAGCTACATGGGTTTTACTTCACTTACACATGCACACACATGTACATACATACATACATACATATATATATATATATATATATATATATATATATATATATATATATATATATATATATATATATATATATACATGTATGTATGTATATTTAAATATAAAATAGAAGCATCGCTAGTGTAAAGAACATAATCGACCACACATGTTTAACGTAAATGGTTCGCGTTTTTACCGGTAGGCTGCCCACTGGCATGGCGTAGTGTACTCTCTGAATGTGCCGGGTGTTAAAACACGTAAAAATCATGGAGAGGGGAGAAAACACAATCCAAATCCCATTCAGGCGTGATGGACATTGATATTTCGCCATTTTTGAGACTTATCAACTCACGTACCCGAACATATACGCATGTTTGTAAACATTTACACGCATAGATTTACTTATATCCATCTTAATCTGTACCTGTGTATTATTTGGGATATGTACCCATTATAAGTATAAATATATGTGTTAGTATATATGTGTGTGTGTACGTTTTTCTGTCAAGTTTTGCTTTTCCTTACTTCCTCCCTACTATGTATACTGTTCCTGATTCGTGATTACTAACGAAGTATAAAGCTTATATCCAGATATAAAAGTTCTATTATTTAATTTCTCCCTATATCTATTTATCATGTAAAAATCTGTAATACTTATTAACAAATGAAACATTTGTAATGGTGATTAGATAACACCAATAAATTTTCCAACTTCCTGTTTTGTTATACAAGAATTCTGCAGAGAATATTTCCAGCATTTTCAACTTTAGCATATACTTTGCATCTACGACAATGACCACAACTACATATTGGATTTGATAGACTGATTTATGTTTTTGTATGCCTGTCATGCCAACGACAGTGAGGCACTGGTGCTATAACGACGAGGATTAACGCCAAAATTCCACCTTTACTAACAATTTGTTATGAAGGAAGAATAAACTAAATTGTGTAGTACAAGACCGCACTGGAATAATTTATTAATGCATTTATCTTGTATAATCAGTAATGCTATCAGATGCTCAAACAGTTTCAACTGTGTATACGCATATACGTATACAAATATGAATGCGTGTGTGTGGTGTGTGTGTGTATGTGTGTGTGTTTGTGTGCTTTTGCGTGTGTGTGTCATTCGTTTCCAAATTTTCCCTGATTAATTTTTGTACACCAGTGCTTTGGGGGATTTTTTTCTCCTTTCCTAATACTTAAATAACATAACAGCTGTGGAAAGTTGATCAATACCGACCTACTGTAACTCTGCTAGATATTCCTAAAGCGAAATAAATAAAATGATAGTCGAATGTTGTGTGTGGACGCATATAAAGATGCTTGCGTTTGTACATAGAAATAAAACATTTTTGATAATGTACAGAATTGTGTGTTGGTAATAATAATAAGATTAGTCAGAAGAAATGAAGGGTTTTTTTTTTATATACAAGATATATATCTTGTATATAGAATATATCTTGTATATAGAATATATCTTGTATATAATATATACATCTTGTATATACAAGAGCCGAAAGGTTTCAAATTTTCTAATGAAATGAAACTTTACTAAATAACACAAAGTAAAGTAAAATAAAATAGAATTTTTCTGGTATTACATTTAAGAACTTTTTCGTCAGGCGCTTGAGAATGCTTACATATAACAATATATATCTACAAGGGTAAAGATCCCCTTCGGTCATGAATGACCATGAGATTGCACCTAGAAAGTTACACTCCGAGGCGCAAGTCCGGACAAGGTGGTTTATGGAAGACCAGCAGCCGTTCTTGCATACCAGCATCCCCTCTTCACGCCACTGATATTATCCAAGGGAACGGCAAACATTGATACAGCTTGGAACCAGTGACGTCGAAACTCATTTTTACAGCTGAGTCAACTGGGGTAACGTAGAATAAAGTGTCTTGCTCCAGAACACAACACATAGCCCAGTCCGGGAATCGAACTCACTACGTCATGATTATGAGTCAGACGCTCTAATCACTAAGCAATGCACCTTCACACATATACCTACAAGTATACTTATAACGAATTATATGTATGTGTAGCCACATCTAAATACATGCATAACCTGTAAAAGAAGCTGTTATAGGATATGTATATTCCTACGTACATATATATCCATGCATAAATATTTACTTACATACATTCTTGCATGCGTGCATACACACACGCGCGCACACACATACGCACACGTACCTAAATATACATATACTAGTGCAAATATGCACACATACATCTATGCACGTATACATAAATACATATATGCACATATACATATACACAAGCATAGACACACATGCACACACACACACACACACACACATATATATATATATATATATATATATATATATATATACGTTCATGCATATGTTCTCAAATACATCCTTACATGCACATATACATTAGTGGACATATACATACGTATATGCAAATGCACATACATGCACGAAATGGATATGTCTCATCATGTATACGCACATATTCAAACTTTTGTATACATAAGGCAGGGAGCCATATTTTTACAGACACATTAAAGAGAAATTATTATAATTGTACAATTAATTAATATTTATATAGTTTCATTGGATTTCACCCATATAGTAAAGAGTCACTGAACAATTCTCCATTGTTATGCATTCATAGTAAATATAATGCCATACTTTACTGTGGAGTATCACAACGTAATTACATATATATGCCGTCGGATATTTATTTATGCTTTGTTGCGAATAATATCACCAGTATGATATTATATCAAATACTTGTTTATAATATGTTTAAAGTGAAGGCAATAAATGATTGATAGAGTCAGCTGAGCGACAGATATATAAAGTGTTTGCGGTGTTCGGTTACATCCCATAACGCCATATTATTTTCTCGGTTCAAATACTTTCTCCGTCAGCTTACATTTCATACTTTTGGATTACGTAAATAAGAGACAAACACTTGGGAATATATCACGTAACTCTACTCTCGCCATAATTCGATATATTTTGGCATGATTTAAAAGCAAATAATCAATAAAGAAAACAATGTGTTGTAGAAACGTTAGATATAAAATAGGGCCATATTTTACAAGAAATAGCCTTGAAGGAATCGTTCAAGGTTTCAAACACGCTTCATATTTTGCCCAGTGGTATATAACTCCGTGTAACGAAATTCTTTTTTTATCTTTTCTATTTTTGTTTCATTTTTGGTCAGTAAGTGCTATTTTCTATTTGCTTCTATCTCAAAATCAAAGTAAATGACTACTATTCCATTCAAACTTTGCTTTTGTGACGTGGACATCAATGTTCTCAAACTCACGTGTTATCCATTACATTTCAGATTCAGTACTGAGTTGCTGAAGCAAAAATATCGTTATAGCAAATATTCTGCTCAATACCACAGATTTGCTTGTCAGTTGCTTGACCTTAACTACTTAAGCATGTCTCTTAGTGGCTGATAATAAGTGCATCTAATTATGTGTAGGAGTAGTGGGGGACCATCAGAGCCATGTGTTGAGAAGGATTCTTTGGAGTTTAAATAAATGTAACAAAAACCAAATTTGAAGGAAATATTAGCCATTTTTCATACTTTCTAGTGGTAAGTAAATAGAAAATAATAATTGCTACCCAAGGACAAAAATCATGTTATATAATGTAATGACTGGAAATGTATAATTAGATAATATATTATCTGATTTTACGTGGTTGGCTTTGGTGTTTAAACGTAGTTCAACCATGAACGGATCAGGTCTATGATCAAAAGCGTTCCATTACGGACAAGCCTGTTATTTGATTTAGTCAGCAAATATTCAATGTTGATATATAATGACTCTCTTTTTCTGTTATTTCTGTAAGTGTTAGGATGAATTAACACTACGATAAGTGATAATTTAAAACGAAATGCGTGTTAATTAACAGTGTGATTTATGCTAATTAGCATTGTAAGATATGTTAATTAACCGTCTGATATATTAACAGTAGGTTTTATGTTAATTAATAGTGTATGGTAATTGTGTGATGTATGTTAATTAAGAGCATGATGTATTTTCATTAACAATGGATATTTAGCGTTTACAAGCAAGATGTATATTAATTAAGAAAAAATAAGTAAATTATCAATGTAATTTATGTTGACTTGCACCCTGATGTACGATATTAAGTATAACGTATACCAATTCATAGTGTGATGCACTGAAATAAACACTTGTATGCTAGCAATATGATGCATACTAACAGTGTGATGCATGCTAATTATATTATCCTTTTTACTTTACTCTAAAGAAAGGGCAGTGCCTATGACCCGTTACAACAGAGTGCATTCTCAGCATGATGTTTAACTCAAAGACTAAATCTCAGTTTCTTGAAATTATCTCCCATTGTCGTTGACAGCTACAAAAATCAACTGTCTGGCTATTGTTTGCCTTCTCCAAATAATAAGAAATTTGCCACTTATTAAGAATTTTTATCTTTTATTCATTTATTATTGTATTATTTAAATTTTTTGCCTTCCACAAATTTATGAGTTTGGCTCGTTTGAGTTGTTTCTTTTAGTTCATCATATTTTTTAATTATTCACGGAGCTGTATAAGAAGAGACAAATTAATGAGACTAAAAAGGAAATATACTAAACAAACAAATACTACGAAACACGAAAGACATTTCAAGAAAAGTGAAATGTACGAACGCAAAAAATTTCTTTAAGATATTCCTGGCTATACCCAGACATCGGTAATAAATACATACAAATATTGACAATATTTGTAGGAAGAATTCGTTTTTATTCTCCTTATTTAAAGTATTCTCCAGTAGATTATGATACGTGATACATCCGGTAAAGCGAAAATATATACTGTAGCCTCGTTTCTATATTTATCCCTTCTCATATCTTCTTCGCCTACCTAATCCTGAAAAACTCGTTGGGCAAGCGTCTTGAAGCACGCATTCCATCACATCCTGTCACGAGCAACCGTCTGCAATTGATATGACTGAATTCCCATAACGAGACCAACCATGCTCATGACTGTTATCCAACAATCTTGCCGGGTGGTTTTTGCCCTTAAAACTTGTCCAGCGATTCTTTCCCGAGACATTGTTACCACATTTTCTTAGTGTCGGAACTATGATCTCTCAATTCGGAGAAGTAGCGGCTCTACCTGGAGTGTCTCTCTGATCTCCATGCTACGCACTCCACGGAGTAATGTTACTCCACAGACATTTCGGCGGAGCCCCATCTTGACCGCTGGCATTCGTGATCTTATTTTCTCGGTCATTAAGTACGATTCATAACCATAGAATAAATTATTATAACTGACTAGAGTGTTACCCGTTAACAGACGGGTAACTTGGAAGTATATTTTCTCCTCTATGGGTGATATAATGAATTATGGAATTATACAATAATTATAAATGAACCTTTATTAAATATGTTAGCGTTTATTCAAAATAATGAAATGAATATTTATTTTCAAAAGGAAAATATTTATTACCTTAAAATAAAAATTACGCAGATTTCTCATTTACTGAAATTCAGTTGCCTTTCAACCATAAACTTAAACAACCTTCGTTGAACCCAATGTTAGTACATCAAAATATGAAGCTAGAAGCATAATGGTTTGCAAAAATCGTTACGGAGTTGGACAAAATGCCGCACGGTATTTGTTTCGATTTTTACTTTATGGTTGAGAATAATGCCAATCTCAACTTTGCCTTTAACCCTTTCAGGGTCAATAAAATAAGGTACAATTGAAGTATTGAGGTTAATGATATATACTCCTACTTCCCTCAAAATTGTTCACCTTGTGCCTATATTATAAACAATTTTTATTAAGGCAGTGAGCCTACAAATCCTTAGAGTTTCAGAAATATTTTTGCGATGCTAATTCCGCATGTTTACATTCAAACTTCAAATTCCGTCGAGGTGAACATTGCCTTTCATCCATCCAGAGTCAATAAAATATAATATCAATCTGAGACTGGGATCGACGCAATCGACTATCCATCCCCACGTCAAAATTTCTGGCCGTTTCAAAAATCATTATGATGATGAATTTGATTATTACTGTTGTTGTTGTTGTTGTTGTTGTTGTTGTTGTTGTTGTTTTTGTTGTTGTTGTTGTTGTGGTGGTGGTGGTGGTGGTGGTTGTAGTGGTTGTAGTGGTGGTGGTGGTTGTGGTGGTGTTGGTTGTAGTGGTGGTGGTGGTGGTGGTGGTGGTGGTGGTGGTTGTGGTGGTGTTGGTTGTAGTGGTGGTGGTGGTGGTGGTGGTGGTGGTGGTGGTGGTGGTGGTGGTGGTGGTGGTGGTTTTAGTGGTGGTGGTGGTTCTGGTGAGGGTGGTACTTTCTCGGTATTGGTTTATGGGTAACAAAGAAGGTAATGTTGAGTGAAATAATGTATTTCCTTACTGGCAGGTTTATGTCTGGAGGGTAGAGGTATATCTCTGTACTATTCACATTATTTACATGGCCTTTACTAAGGAATGTAAGTGATAAACAGCCGGTCAGTAAACTGCAGGAGTTACAGAGCAGAATGTTTGCATCACCTCATCTCGTTATCACTGCCAATGTATATATAATAACAGTGTAGTTGCTGTTTTCGACTGTATTTGGAACTTCGTCACCAACAACACCATCTGTACTACTAACAAACATCAACAATTCTGACATGATATAATTTCAAATATGATAAAATAATGCTAATAAATCTAAGGCCTGAAATTTGAGTAATACCGTAATGCCAAGAACTTGATTGGTACTATATTTAATTGACCTCGGATAGGACTCGGTGAAATTTGCCTTAAAATAATAATAATAATAATAATAATAATAATAATAATAATAATAATAATAATAATAATAATAATAATAATAATAATAATGGTTTCAAATTTTGGCACAAAGCCAGAGGTTTCTGATGGGAAGGGTAGTCGTCTACATCACCTGCAATGGTTAACTGGTACTTATTTTGTCGCCCTTGAAGGTTGAAAGGCAAAATCGGCCTCGAGGGAATTCAAACTCAAAGCGTAACGACGACGAAATACCGCTAGGCATTTTGTCCGGCGTATTAACGAATCTGCCAGCTCGTGGCCTTAATAATGGTGATAACAATAACTCCGTCTAATATAGGCGTAGGGTCTGAAGTTTGGGAAAGAGAGATAGGGACTTCCAGCTCTGACTATCTCATCTTTCCTAATTATTTCCTGATCATTCCTTATTTTTCTTTGAGGTAAGTTATGTTTTCTATGAGATTTATTTTGCTATTCGTAGGAGCAGGGCGGTCACACAGATATTCCATCATTAGAATTTCTATAACGTTTTAAGTTGCCCTTGATTGAAGCGTGGAGAAGACTATACATCAGGCAAAAATTCTGGTATTGTTTGCAACACTGATGTTTTTAAAGAGGTTGTAAAATTAATGAAATACATGGAAACATGTACACCGACATAAAACCGTAGATAGAAAATCGTCAGTTTAAAGCATGATAGTATTTAGCAGGTCGAAATGATATCGCAAGAGCAGCGTAGTAGATAAGAAAACGGGAATCTAAGAGACAAAAAATGCTGAACACACGATGAAAGCTAAAGAACATTTATCAGCAAAATTTGAGGTTATAAGAAATAATAACATGCTGATTGAAGATGTGTCTTCATAATTCCCAAACTGTTACTTAATCAATGACATAAGAAAAGCTTCTAAATATACTTCCATACATTTGCGAGGAAAGATTAGTAAATTTTGGCCTCGTATTTTAATATTTTGTACGTCGTCAGTAAAGACCGTTCTGCTGACAGCATTCGCTAGGTCACAGTGTGAAGCTGTCAGCCATCTTTTAGGTCGACAGCCGTAGGAGGACTTAAAATTGCCGCCGGTTTTAACCTAACTCTTCATACAAACACTATTAAATATCGTTGTTATTGCCCTTACTCCAGGGACTAACCCAGTAAAAATAGCGATGGGCATTACTGTTACTCTTCAAACTAATCCATTAATATAATCATGTATCACCAATACTTCTACTGCCCTTATTCCTGACAAAACCTATTAAAAACGATCTACTTCTATTTTTCTGACTACTCCTAAAATAGTGACTAACCTGTTAAAAGATGAAAATGTGATTATATTCCGTAAACCCTAGTTGTTCACTAACAAATTTATTACGTTTTAAAACAAAAAGGCAAGTTATTTCTTTCTATTTTGATGATGTCGATACAACCAGTACTTGCTATCTCTGCCACATTGTAGTGCAAGAAACGTTTGGCAATACTTTTGCTCAATGAATTAGCAACAGTAGCGTTATGATATAATTTGTACAAAAATATACGAGTCTTCCTACTATACTGGCGTGTGTGAAGTGAAATTAACACCAAGAACACTATACAGAACAGTGTTTTCTTCGGTCCCAAGAAAATAGGCTGTATTAGGAAAATACAGCTTTGCACACGATAACAAAAAAAAAAAAAATTTTGTGAGGTACAATCGCTTATGTCAATTCCCAATTCTTCAGTAATACTATTTTACGGAAACTTGGATGAAGGAGGAAATTGAGCTCAATATATAAAAGGACTAACCTACATATACGGAGAAGCATTTCGTCTGCCACGTTAAAGATATTAAAGAATCATAGGTGTTATTTATAACCTTCAGTTAAGATAAAGAAGTCTTCAGTATGAGAAGAATGTAAACCGGCGGATTTTACACAATTAAAGGAGAAGAATAAATAAGAATGAAGCTGAAGAACCTTGTACGCCAAACTGAAACATTCGAAGTTAATGAACCAAATTTGTAAATCAGGAAGACGGCATCATCTGAATCAATTGCAATGACGTTGGGTTATATTTAAAGCTATCTGCACAGTATTCGACTGGAATACTTAACCCTACTTCCTCCTACTGAATAGAGAATTAACTTAAATAGTGATAGGTTAAAAATGGCTTTAATAATGTTCTAAGTGATTACACAAGATTAGTGGTGACTATTGAATGATGATCTAATCGTTTTATAGAATTGAGTGGCGAGATCGTCGCTTCTGATTACAGATTTTGTCGAAGTTCAGTTTTCGCCTTTTAACTGCTTGACTTCCACAATAATTTACAACCAGAAATAAACAGGAAATTATCGATCTACTTCAAACTTGCTTTCACTAATGAAACGAAGTCACTGTTTTATGGCTATTAGTTATACAATACAGAATTGTGTTCTTACGTACTTATTTTTACAGATGCGTCATATATATTGGGTCATCCCATAAATAATGCGGTTTTTTTATACTTCTTTTATTTTTCAAAATTAAGATAAACAAAGTTCTTTTTTAATCTAAAATATACACTCCTTCATTTTCTACAATGTTCTTCCATCTATCTGGTAGACTTGCAAGACTCCTATTCCCTATTTCGTCTGTGACGAAAAATACTCCTCCAGTACAGTTCTGACCTCGTCTACAGAATTCATATTTTTTTCCGTCCAAGCAATTTTGAAGATTGCGGAATAAATGATGATCATATGCGGTAATGTCCAGCGAATATGGTAGGTGGGGCATCGTTTCCCATTCAGACTGCTCCAGACTTTGGAATATCATCCTCGCTGTATGTGGCCAAGCATTATCCTGATGGA
>NC_142938.1:25396046-25403546 GCF_046866305.1 Octopus bimaculoides | reverse complement strand
TTTGCCCTTTATCCTTTCGCTCTCGATATATGTACCAGCGTTGATATAATCGAATTACACCGACCCTCGAAATTGCTAGCATTGTGCCAAAATTTGGAACGAATATATACTTAAATAATTTCCTCAGCACCACAGGCATGTCGGGACAATCCTACCTAAATATAATGACCTAAACATACTGCAGCGATGACATTTCAGAGAAGGCAGATAACATTCGCAGACATGTTTGCATAGCTGTTAGTGATGAGGCTATCACACTCCACATAGTATAGCGTAAGTCACGACCAACATTTTCTATCACAGTCTTCTTGTTAGGTAGAATCCACAAATCTTGCTGTTGATCAGGATTTTACCGTGTATAACCTTTAACTTAAAAGCGGAAACATGTCTGCCTTTGTAAGATTTCGTGTTTGTCACTTGTCGAATAGGACAGGTACACACACACACACACACACACACACACACACACACACACACACACACACACACACACACACATACACACACACACACACAAATACACACACACATGTAGATATATTATGCTCATATACTCTCAGATACGTACACAAACACACACACGCACAAACACACAGACAAATACACAGACACACACATATAGATATATTATACTTATACACTCCCAGTCACAAACACACACACATAATTATATACTTGGGTGAGAAATAAGCCTTTTCTTTGCAGCATTCCTGACCATGTTGCATACTAAGGTTCTAGGTATGCAGATTCAGCAACAGATATTTGGTTTACCGCATTGCTAAGTGAGACAAATGCAATCCTATACTATCCATGGAATTAATTCTCTATGAGGTTAACTTCTGAACTACATGCTTTAGTATTTAGCTTGAAGTTCGAGATAAAATTCCGAACATACTTCATATATCTAAAAGCTACGTAATAAACCCATTCTTTTGAGGGACAAATATGCTTCACTTCTAAACAGCAACTAATTCTTGACCAAAATATATTCTGCGCTAAATTGCTCCATTTGCTACGTTTGGTTTAAGATAGAATAAGTACACTTCTATATCAGAGCAACTTAAAGAAAAGGTCTCTGGTGGGTTACTTCTGATTAAATAATCCAATTTTTAGTAAAATACTCTCCAAGTTTTTGTTTCTAAACTAAAACTATCGTTCTTCCGATATTATAAGTGTACATGTTTCACAAAAATTGGTTCTTCACCAACCTATACTAAAAGAAAAAATAAGTTAACCAATTATTTACATTATTTACAATTGACGAATACTTGTTCTCATCTTGTTTGTTGTTAACAACTACGTTTCGGCTGATATACCCTCCAGCCTTCATCAGATGTCTTGGGGAAATTTCGAGCCTGGGTTCTCACTCCTATGGTATTTTTTCGATGTTATTATTATTATTATTCAGGTCACTACCTAAACCACTAAACCACTACGCCATATGCCCGTGGGTGATAATGGAGTGAATTTTAGTGCTTATAAATCTAATATTCTCCTATCCTTCCTTAATACCGGTTCCCATATGCTGCTCATATCTGCACTCGGTCTGCTTAGGAGGTTGTTGTGTCCTAGTATATTGCTGCTTCTTTTAGTTTTCGTATTTTCCAGTGGTTGTTCTCTGTCTATCATTTTAACTTCATCCCACAGGGGGAAATGGTCTCCATTTTTCCATACATGATCAGCTATACCCGATTTATCATTATCTCCCCGTGTCACACAGCTTTGCGATGTTCCTCATCTCTTAAATATAGAACTAAATTAACCAATATTTTAAGGTTTTAAAGAAAATTTCCTGTTGGTAACCAGGATTTAAATTAATAGAAATAAAACACCCTTCAAGTGTTTAGGCTGTTTTTTTTTTGTTTTTTTTTTTCAATCTTCCTTCTCCCTCTGTTATAACGATATCTGCTTTACAAAACTCACCATCGCTGTTGATCTACTCAAACCAATAATGGGATCACTACATGCTCTCAAACTCCTCAGAAATAGTAGTCAAGGCGGCGAGCTGGCAGAAACGTTAGCACGCCGGGCGAAATGCTTAGCGGTATTTCCTCTGCCGCTACGTTCTGAGTTCAAATTCCGCCGAGGTCGACTTTGCTTTTCATCCTTTCGGGGTCGATTACATAAGTATCAGTTACGCACTGGGGTCGATATAATCGACTTAATCCCTTTGTCTGACCTTGTTTGTCCCCTCTGTATGTAGCCCCTTGTGGGCAGTAAAGAAATAAGAAATAGCATTCAAATCACACCTTACTATCATAAGCTACATCTTACCAGCGCAAAAAAAAATAAGATCACATTAGCTACCGTAGTCCTATATGACATCAACCACTTAATAAAGACAGGATAAGCGAGACTGGAATCCTGCCGGTCATTAATATTTTGGATCAGATCAACAACAACTCTATATATGCTTCTCCTCTCTCTGATATTAACGATATGTAAATTTATCTAATTTCTAATCTACACGCCACCGAGAACTACAACCACCCAAGCTTATCATTTAACTATTAATGTATAGACTTTCCATTGAAGGCCATTCCGTTTATTCAACAGGCATACTGTGTTATTTAGGACCATAATATCTATTTTATCTATTCATTTTTTACGACGGTATGCTAAAGTTTGAGATGCATTTACTCAAGGCATCAAGCTGTGAAATTGAATTCTAATAGACGTAATTGAGAAGTGAACATTTTTAACCACAAAGTCATATATTTTACAAAAAATATTTCAGTATGAAATCAGAAGCTTTTAGTTGCTTTTGCTTTATTTTTCCAATTGTATTGAAAACCATGAAGCAAAGTTTTCTATTCACATATGTCTATCCAAACTTTTATAAAATCACAATACACTTTTTCTGAAAGATTTTGAAAATTATTACTCTTTGCCCTCTAATTTCGCTGTCATTAAGCATTATATAGGTAATGTGCCTGGAATAATCTAAACTTATTTGATGACCCTTGATCACCAAGTGTTACGAATTCTCACTTTTGTACAATAATTATAGTAAAGAATTCAATAACTTTTGGTCAAAAATTCAATAAGTTAATCGTAAGGAATTAGTAATTCGGTTAATATCTCATATGAAGTCTCATGTGAATAGAGACTATAAAAACAGAGTAAGTCTCCGCAGAGTATGGAGAAGAATAAAAATGGCGGAAACCAAACAAATCAAAATCTATTGCTTTGTTCGTAAAGTTATATAAAAGCTGGCATTACAATATTGATAATCGATAAAATAATTTATTTCGCATTGAAATTTATAATAAAAGATATTTTCGAACGGAACCTAAATTCACAAGTAAATATATAGTCTTCAAAAAAAAAAAACGCTTACATATGTATATATATATATATATATATATATATATATATATATATATATATATATATATATATATATATATATATATATATATATATATATATATATATATATATACATACACAGAAGTATATATGTATAAAGAAGTATTAAATATAACTTTTCAGTCGCTTAGGTGTTTGATATTTGACACCAAATAAAGGGTAAAAGTGTAATATAGATATTAATCCGTTATAAAGTAAATGAATTGAAGGGTAAATAGAATATAAACCTTCATAGCCCCTACCTATGTATGCATATTCAAGTATGTGTATATGTGTGCTTCTCTGTTTTTTGTGAGCGCGTATGTGTTTGCATACACGCATGTTTAGACAGGCAAATACATAGAAAATATATCTACACTTCTGTCCCGCTTAATCTGCTTCTGTAACGGTATTACTGTGTGTCAGAGAGAGAGAGAGGGAGAGTGTGTGTGTGTGTGTGTGCGTGTGTGTGTGTGTGTGTGCGTGTGTGGAAAACAACTATATCTTGGAAATGTTATTTTCGATACTAATTTCATTTCTCAATTGTACAGCTTCTTCTAAAACGTTAAAATAATGCGTAGCCGTTGTTGCAATCTGGTCAACGAAATAATTCTACTGCATCTTTTGAAAATCAGTCACTGTCGACTTTTCGTAAGCCTTGGAACATAATTTTCCTTTTTTTTCCCAACTTTATCTGTTTCTTTTGAGTCTTTCTTTTCTCAGCTACAATGAATTTTATGCACACCAGGTCAATATTTAATGCAGTTCTCTTATATTTTGTCGGTTGTCCTTTTAATTATTCATTTTTACTTGATATTTTTTCCCGTCAATCTGCGATATTGTTTCGTCTTGATCTTTGGCCCCGTGGGATTCTCTTAACTCTCTTACAGGTTCTTTTCATTGTTGTATTACTTAGCTTTCTTACAAGATTCTGTTCGTTGTTGTATTTCTTAGCCTTCTCACACTGACCTACTCCAATTTATATTTTTATTATGTATGTTTTAATTTGTCATTTTTATTTTCATACAAGGCAGTTATTAATATGTTTTCCTTTTCATATGAACTGAATTTTAATGCTTGGCGACGTCGTACCCTGTATATGTATAAACTTCCTCAAATATATTAACATATCTACTGCTATTATCAGTCTGTCAATATTTTGTTGAAGTCGGCTAGCTGACAGAATCGTTAGTCTATTAAGCAAAATGCTTAACAACGTTTCGCCCGTCTTCCCGTTGTGGGTTCCACTGGGGCCGACTTTACCTTTCATCCGTTTCGGAATCGATAGAATAAGTACTAGCCGAGCACTGGGGTCGGTGTAAAGATTTGCCGAAATTACTGGCATTGTGACAGAATTTTAAATCAATATTAGATTCATACATATACAGGCCCACAGACACGAACACACACACACATATAAATATAATATATACACATACATATATATACACACACATTCACACACACGCACACACACACGCACACACACACACACATATATACATAAATATATATATATATATATATATATATTTAGAGAGAGAGAGAGAGAGAGAGAGAGAGAGAGAGAGAGAAAAGGCGATCTGTGAGTATGAGTAAAACTTGTATTGATAATCTAAATAAAACACTTGCAGCATTGAATCAAATATTTAAACGCCAGATTGATTATCACGAGTGATACTTTGTTTACTATATTTCATTTACGGATAATTTCATTTAGGAATATTCCTCAGTAAAATAAATGGTAACACAAGCAAAAATTATTCCAATTCTTTAATAACAAAATGTGTAACAGGTTTTCAAACGATTACAGTATGTTGACATATCTTCTATAATAGACAAATCGATTTTGTTATTGTGCTAATTTTTATCATTCTTTAAACTCAAGATACATTGGGACAGTGAAGTAGAAAACGCCCTCAGTGTCTATATACATAAGTTATGAGTAGCAGTTTTAAAAGGAGTTTTAGTAAGCCTCTTCACTGATATATTCAAGGAAAACATTTGTGATCCCCATCAAATTTCCCATGATAAACATATAGTGCTTAGCAGAAAAATTCAAAGTGTATTTCAATTGAAGATTGTCTTACTGCAGGTAGTTTTACGAGAAACACATTCGCCAGCGATAGACAGCTCTGTGAAAGAGAAAGTAAAAAATGGCATGGGAGACCAACCCCGCTATTTGACTGGCACTTGGTTTATCGATTCTAAATGGAAGAAAAATACATCTGGATTTGGTGCAATACGAAGAGAGAGAGCAGAAATTGGAAACAAATACCGCAAAGTATTGCATCTGCAGTTCTAAAAATTCGGTAAAATCGCCAGCATAAAAAGGAAACTAGTAGCAAAAGATCTAAGGTCTACTGCTACTGAATTGAAATTGGAAAGAGTGGTGAGAGGATTTTAAAAGTTATGTATAGAAAGTTATTTTAAGGCGTTGAAACAATTGAGGAAGTAAAGATTCGAAAATATCAAATAGCTGATGATGGATGTAGTGATATCAGAATTATCTATTAATAAATATAAACTGAATAGGTAAATACGGATAACGAATGGTTGTTCACAGTAAATGGGTAAGTAATATTATAGTCTTCAGGTGATAGTTTTTAAGTGGCGATATTTGTTAAAATATTTTCTTCTGGCCATTTCGATTTTTACAGATTAATTAATCAACTTTTTTAGTATGAGGTTCTTAATTATGTATAGCCCGCGACTTTTGTCCCATTTTTCTATCTGTTGTATCACTTCCACTTGATCAATAGTATGTTCTTTCATACATCTAGACATGACTGGATAGTTTAATTTTATTCCTTTTTTATATATTTAAGAAGTATGATTATGGTATCTTTGTTTAAGCTTAAAGCCCATTATATTAATATAGTGTTTTCTCAGCGCGTTAAAGTTTGGTCTTAATGACTTTGCATGTATAATTATTTTAGTTGGATTTAAGATTGTTTCTATTGAATATATGTTTGCAGCTGATTGAGAAATGTTTATTTATTAAGCTTAAGACATTTTATAACAATAATTAGTCTCTTTTAGGAAATAAACGTATGAAACAGGCGAAGGGGTATATTTAGGAGTTAAGGTTTTCTTGGGATTTACTGGTTTGTAATTCTTTGTGATAGTTGAGAACTGTATTCTCTTCTAATACAATATAATATTTCTGCTGATGTTACTTCTGCAAACTATTCACTGATTGTATCAACCAAATTGAAATACACGGTCCTCCTTTGGTACACAATATTGATATAATTGCCGTCTGTATTATTATATATCTTAGATAACTCAAGGGTAGATGAGTAAAAATATCAAAACAGTGAGGTCAAAATTTAACATGGAATAAGTGTCGTTTCATCTTGAATATGTACCACCGTAGTCTTATACTTAAAGAACAGATCATTTACTAATGCTACTCTTAATACTGCTTGACATTTTCTAAATAATTCACGTAATTCTCACTAAATAATCTACATATGGGATTGGAAGCAAATTCGAATGGTTCCCATCTGCGACGAAAGATTCCCGTTTCAATGAATACACAAATAGTTTCTATTGGCCGTTAGACTTTTTCCTAAAGTTTTGGGAAATGGTCTTATTATTCTTGTTCAGGATTGATTTCTAATAGTTGCTATGCCTTATAACAGTGATACACACACACACATACACTCATGTGTGTGTGTGTTTGTGTACAATATATATATATATATATATATATATACAGAAAGAGTGAGGGGCAGACAGACAGACAGACAGACAGACAGACAGACAGACAGACAGACAGAGAAAGAAAGAGAAAGTGAGAGGGGAGAGAAGGAGTGTGATGCATCAGAACAGGAAAGCTAAAGGGGAAGTAATATGCTATATCCCGATCGATTTTCTCTTGTTTGACCTTTCTAAAACGATTTCATTATCAACATATTTAGAATGGGTAATTTCAATATATTCTATATTTAGATATGTCAATTTCAAGCAATGAGAACTATATTGGGAGAGAAGGCACAAATTTAGTTTAGCACATATGACTTAACATGCATTTTTATACAGAATCTATATGCTGTAATGGAATAGAAGCACTTTTAGGAACGACTTACGCATTTTATGAATAAAAACATTTACTTGGTAGATGACACGGAAATTTTAGTGGAA
>NC_142938.1:25388546-25393546 GCF_046866305.1 Octopus bimaculoides | reverse complement strand
AGATTTCGTTTGATTTCTGTTTTGTTTTTTAATGAAGAAGAAAATATATCTTCCGAGATCAACAAAATAATATAATTGAAGTCCAAACGAACCGAAAATACATAAAAATAGTATTACGATCACTCTTACATTGTTAACTGAAGTTTTATTGCTGTGTATATAGGCTGGAATAAGATGTGGATTTATTTATGTTTGAAGTATTCATACTTTCGTCTTTTGTCTGACTTTTTCTTCTCTCGATCGTTGTTGTTGTTGCTGCTGCTGTTGTTGTTGTTGTCTTCGTCGTCGCCGTCGTCGTTGTTATTGTTGTTGTTAACGATGTTCATGGTAATAACATATTTTGCTTTCGCATTACTTACGTGTGTATCGAGGAAAGGAAGTTAGGTTCCCGTTCTGTTTTAATATTCCTTTCTTCTTGCTTTGCCGATACTGCTTTCTCCTTATCATTTGCTATGAATATATCTGCATTCAAATACTACATATATATATATATATATATATATATTATATATATATATATATATATATATATATATATATATATATATATATATATATATATATACCTACATATATATATATATATATATATATATATATATATATATATATATATATATATATATATATATATGTATATATATATATATATATATATATATATATATATATGTAGGTATATATATATATATATATATATATATATATATATATATATATATATATATATATATATATATATATATATACCTACATATATATATATATATATATATATATATATATATATATATATATATATATATATATATATATTTATATATATATATGCACATATCCTGGCATCTATATGTACATATATTGATGTATGTATATATGTTTGTATATATATATATATATATATATATATATATATATATATATATATATATATATATATATATATATATATATATATATATACATGTATATATTTGGAGGGACACAAAAATATTAAAAAAACAAGTAAGCAATGCAATGGAAATAAAACAAATGTAGACCGAAGAAAGATCGATACATCAATCTTCCCATGAGTTAGGGTGAACGAATTAGTATTGGGACGTCGAGTATATAGGAAAGAAAACCAAATCAACTTTACAGGAGGAATTGTATTAGTCAAGTGAATGCATCACAAATAATTGCACACAAACACACGTACGTATATTCATATATGCATGTGCCTCACTTATATTTGTCTTATTTTATTGTTTTCCCTGCTTCCTTTTGTTCTTCCTGTGTTTCCTTTATATTCTCCTCCTCTTATTGCTAATATTTTCATCCTTCCTGCTCCTATTGTTGATGTGTCGTTCTCTCATATGTCTAAGTTTGTTTTCTCGTGTTTTCTATATTTGTATTTCTTTTGAATTTTTCCGTTTTTCTCTCCACGATTTTTTTTTTCTTAGTATTCCCTGCTTCGATCTTCACGTCTGGGATGTTTTACGGAAAGAAACGCATCTCTCTCTCTCTCCTTCTATCTTTTTTCCCTCTCTCTCTCTCTCTATATATATATATATATATATATATATATGTGGGAGGAGGTCTATGTATGTATGTAATCACAGCTAGGAATTGACTCCAAAACAGATGTGACGTTTTATTACTTTTTCCTAATTTTATGCTAGTGTCTTGTCAATCATGGCAAAATGAACAAAAATATGATATAACTGTAGAACGAACCGATTAATAATGACTATGCATAATCGAAAATTTGTACGACCTGTATGACTCCTGTCTTTCTTTCTCACTTCTGACATTCAAACATATATAACTAAATATATATAGGGATGTGTGTGTATCTGTTTGTGTGTGTATGTATACATATATATATATATATGTGCGTGTGTGTGTGTGTGTGTGTGTGTGTGTGTGTGTATGTGTGTGTGTGTGTATACGTATACGTGTGTGTATACGGTATAAATATATGTGTGTGTACATGTGTATGTATGTATATATATATCTATGTATGTATGAATATATGTATGTATATATATGTATATATATATATATATATATATATATATATGCATGCATGTATATATATATATATGCATGTATATATATGTATATATATATATATGTATGCATGTATATATATATATATATATATATGTATGTATATATATATATATATGCATGTATATATATATATATATATATATATATATATATATATATATATGTATGTGCGTGTGCGTGTGTGTGTGTGTGTGTGTGCGTGTGTGTGTGTGTGTGTGTGTGTGTGTGTGCAGACGTGGTCTCTGAAACACTTGAGTGAATCGCTAATTGACTGTAATGCAAGTTTTGTCTTCTTTGTATGTGAGAAAACTTGTTGCGGGCGTCACAAGACAGGCTCAATTTGTAGTTACTGTGGTGCAGGCTTGAACTTGAAACGCCATTTAAGCTGCCGTAATGATTACAGTAACCACATTCTCTCCACTACCTGTTTACTCTAAAAATGCAGAATCCAGTGTCCTGTCTGGGTACCCGTTTTGCGGTTAATTAATTTATTAACTTAGAACAACAAAATAATTCATAAAAGTACAATTGCATCATTTTCCAGCCAAATCTCTTTTAAAAAGACGCAGTTATTTTTGCACAAGTTTCTTCGTGACTTCGGGAAAAGATGCAGTTGTCTACATGGTAATGCATGCCAAGTTTCCTTTACCTTTTGAAACATGGTATACCGATGGCTTTTTACAGCGTTTTCTTGTTGAGTGAATAGGCGACAGTGTGAACGAAAACGTTTGTAGTATAAAAAAGGTAGCCTGATTCTTCAAATTTCAGTTTGTGAATGATTCCATGTGTACGAGCAGATGTATTTGAAAACTGCGGATTAACTCGTTGTAAATAAAATTAAAATTAAAAAAAAAAGATGACGGTAAAAGAAGAACAGAGGAGAATAGCAGAGAAGAACTAGCAATGAAATAATGAGAAAATACTAAAAATAGATAGAAATTGTAATGCAAATGGTTTGTTGAAGGAATAGGAGGAGGCATAGAGGGAAGGATGTGAAGCGGAACAGATTAGAAGGAAAATGAAGTCGTGAAGAAAATCATACGAAACGAAGAAAATGAATGTGAGTGAAGTGAATCAAGAAAGAATGCAGAAACGAGAAAAGAAATGAAAGATGGAAATGATGGTAGATAGAAAGTGAAAGAGAGAGAGAGAGAGAGAGAGAGAGAGAGAGAGAGAGAGAGAGAAATAAATAGATAATGCATACATACTTATGTCGGTAGGTATCTACGTACGTAGATAGATAGACAGATAGATAGATAGATAGATAGATAGATAGATAGATAGATAGATAGATAGATAGATAGATAGATAGGCATGCATGCATGCAGACATACAGGCAGGCAGACAGACAGACAAACAGACAGACAGACAGACAGACAGACAGACTGATAGATAGATAGATAGATAGATAGATAAATAGATAGATAGATAGATAGATAGATAGATAGATAGATAGATAGATATAGAGAGATAGGATTGGTAGTTATGTAAAGTGGAATGTACGTCGAAGTTAAAGTCTAAAAGGTAAGTAGCTTCATATGTATAGAAATCAAATTAAATCGCAAATGGAATTCAAGATATTAAAAAATATATGCCTATAGAGTTTATAGACTCATCAATATACAAGACAAAGACAATATTCAGAAATTGATATATTAGTACACACTATAATTAAATTTAGATTTAGTAGCATAATCATACATATTAATATCAGAAAACATTATATTATCATGCCACCACATTTCCAACTGTGTTCGCAGACATAAATACATCAACATATGTATGTATGTATGTATGTATTAATATATGTTTTTTTTATGCCGAATTGTAATAAAACAATAAACCATAACATAAGAATTACTAAATAGATTTTGTGAAATGTATATTTATTATACATTTGCAATAGATGGATGACAGTAACTACAATAACAATGTCATCTCTCTTCTGATAAATGAGCAATTTACACACACACACACACACACACACACACACACACACAAATATATATATATATATATATATATATATATATATATATATATATATACACACATACAAGTGTGTATGCATGTATTATGTATGTATAAGTTCTATTTCTCAAAACCTTCACCAGTTCGAAGAATCATATATAACCTTTTCATATAACCTTTTCACTCTAAATGTACGCTGGTTCCCATATAGTTTAGAGGTAACAGAACAAAGAAAAATGAATTAAAACTTTCCTCTCTGACTTTGTCTCTTCGTGTATAGATAGATAAATAGATAGATAGATAGATAGATAGATAGATAAAATATGGTGAATCTACAACTTGAAATGTAATTTAGTCTCCAAAAGGATGAAAGGCAAATTTGATCTCACAACGTAAAGAGCTGAAGGAAATACAAGTCTGCCTATTCACCTCCGTTAATGTAAAACTGATAGTGTTTTCCAGTTTCAATACAAGGCAAGGACTTTTGAGGGTGGCGGACAAATCAGTTAACATTGAGTCCACTACTTGGCTGGCACTATATTTTACAAACCCGGAAAGGATAAAAGGCCCTGTTGAGCTCGGCATGATTTGAAATCAGAATGTAATGACCTGGAACAAAAACTGCAAAACGTTCTGTCATCCAACATTTTTAACGGTAAAACTAAAACTCTTTCTACTATAGACACAATGCCTGAAATTTCCTGGGCTGGGGATAGTCAATTACATCTACCCCAATGCTTGTCTGATACTATTTTATTAGCCCCCGTAATTATGAAAGGTAATGTCGACCTTCGTGACACTGCAACTCAGATTTTAAAGCCGGGGAAAATGCAGCGATGCATTTAGTCCGGCTACTAAGGATTCTGCCTGTTCTCCACTTAAGTTAAAATTAATTCTTCCTACACTTGGCACAGATTAACAATTTTAAGGGACGGGTTACTTAATTATATTTCCCCCAGAACTCAATCTGTACA
>NC_142938.1:25366046-25383546 GCF_046866305.1 Octopus bimaculoides | reverse complement strand
TTTCCTGGAAGAAACACTAGGCACAGTATTATGCAATGACTAAAGCGGTGAACTGGCAAAATCGTTAGCACACAGGGAAGAATGCTTAGTTGCTTTTCGTCCGTCTTCACGTTCTGAGTTCAGATTCCACCGGGGTTGACGTTACCGTTCATCCTTTGATTATCCATATTAGGGTAGATTTAATCGATTTGTCCTCCCCCCACCGAAATTGCTGGGCTTGAAACCAATATTATGCAATGATAACATGCTCAATACGTACTCTGAAATCGTCCTATTTACCATGTCCAACAGATATTTTTGGTTATACAATTAATATGGCATGTATTTACATAGAAACGTCATTATACGTAGAGCGACATTTCACGATATGTAGCACTATGTAGGTCGGAACCAACAAACCTAATAAGTTTACCTTTTAGCATCGTATTTCTTTTTATAGTATTTAAATATGAGCGGATCTGGAGGCTTTTAAGTAGAGTAGCATGAAAATACATTTATTGATGAGAGCGGAAAATATGTGTGTCCATGTTTATATTTATATATGTGTGAATGTGTGTGTGGGTGTGCGTGTGTGTGTGTGTGTGTGTGTGTGTGTGTGTGTGTGTGTGTGTGTGTGTTGCTGAGACCCCCTTCCGTCATGACTGACCATGGGATTGCACCTAGAAAGTTACCCTCAGAGGCACAAGTCCGGGCAAGGTTGTTTATGGAAGACCAGCAGTCGCCCATGCATACCGCGCTCCTCTCTCCACGCCACCGGTGTTATCCAAGGGAAAGGCAAAGGCCAATACAGCTTGGCACCTGTGACATCACAACTCATTTCTACAGCTGAGTGAACTGGAGCAACGTGAAATAAAGTGCCTTGCTCAGGAACACATACATACATACATACATACATACATGCATACATACATGCATACATACATACATACATACATATGCATATTAGCGTTAATTAAATGAATGCACGTATTAGGTTATTAGGATTTAACAGCTTGACTTCTAAACCGACTGTGACACATCCAAGCCACTATACAGCTATACAACTAAAATTAAACCTGTAAGTTGACAGGTTTTGGTGTCCTGTCCTGCTAAGGAACCGATCGTATGCCAGTGATTTCTTTTCATATGGAACAGTAACAGACAAGAGATGAATAATTGTTCATCTTTCTTACGCCATTATTATCTTAGAAATTTATCTTACCTACCTAAAATGCAAATTCTGTAAAAGCATTTATCCACTAAACAGCAAAATACACTGCGGATGTTATGCACAACAGTTTGCTATACGCATACCTTTGCTGACATGCAGTATAGTTTTTTTTTTCGTATCAATATATTAATATATATATATATATATATATATATATATATATATATATATATATATATATATATATATATTGCAGTAGATTTGGCTTACAGCTGTTTCCAGTAGTTATTATAGGTTCGTTACTAATAGGTTTACTCGATCGGTTCACACACACACATATAAATATATGTATATGATATCATATACTTAATGGCAGCTTCTTGCTCTTGATGTACATTATGCCGAGTACCCAATTATTTTCACTACTTTATACGAATCTAAAATACGCACCCCACACACATACACTCTCATACACACATGAATGTGATGCGTACGTTTTATATTCGTGTGTGTGTGTATATATATATATATATATATATATATATATATATATATATATATATATATATATATATATAAATATATATATATATGCAGTATACCGATTGATAACATCTAATGCAGAATAGATTGCATCTGAGACCATTTGACTCCGCTATTCCTTGCAAAATAGTATCATTAGCTATATTCAAGTTACGCTCCTCTCCACATTCGAGCAGCCATCTTGCCTAATAAATAAGAAAATCTCTAGTGACGACAATAAAGGTATACAATAAAGGTGTAATTACGTGGCCCAGTGAGACCGTAGATGACCTCATACTTGTTGTTCGGAGGCGATGTCTACTGCATATTAATGCTTCTTCTCATCTGCATACATCTGCATATGCACAGTTTCATCTATGTGTTTCCATGAGTTTGCATGTGTGTATGTGTGTTTGTGTGTACATATATGTGCATGTGTGTGTGTGTGTATATGTGTGTTTGCGCGCGAGAACCTGTGTAGATGTCTCTTTGAAGCTGAATCTTCCAAAATCGAACTTTGGAGTTTCGACGATTCTATGTGCGTGTAAATATACGCACGCAGACACAGATACACCATATACATACACACACACACACACACACACACACTTACATACATACATACATACATACATAGATACATGCATACATTCATACATGCATACACACATACATACATACAGACAGACAGCCAGATAGATAGACACACATACATATTATGTGCATGTGTTTTAGATGTATATGTATGCATATGTATGTATGTGTACATATGGGTTTATCTGTATAGTATTTGCCGTTCTGCATAAAGCGTTCTGTGTGTATATATCTGTGTGCGTGTGCGTGCGTTACATATATGCTTGTATGTATATGTAGGTAGGTAGGTAGGTAGGCAGGTAGGTAGGTAGGTAGGTAGGTAGGTAGGTAGGTAGGTAGGTAGGTAGATGGGTGGGTAGGTACTGTTCCTATGTATTGTATGTAGCGACTGTCATTGTGCATAATATCCGTACTGTTTATTAGGTTGGTGAGTGAATAACTGCTGTTACAGAATGTGCTCATGTACGAAGGTTGATAAGTGGAATATACTGTATACATATTAATAACTGAAACCGTTATACTGCATTCCAATATGTTGTTTGCTCTTTCTATCATTTATGAATGAAATTTGAATGTGCATACACACACACACATACACATACAATATATAACTGAAGCCAAGCGATATCTAAAACTTTGCTACATACACTATGTTCAAGTAACAACATTCTATTTGCATTGTTTCGTAGGAATATAAAACAAACATAACTTGCTTATATATCATTTCAGTGAGAATTAAAGTCGACGTTTTCTAAGAAATTCTAACGAAAACTCATCATTTTTCTTTCTCATTGGGTTTTACGGTTTGAAAGATTTTACAGATGCTAATTCGGAGCCAATGTATATCAAAATATCTTAGGTACAGTTCTAAATTTGCAATTTTTTAATGTATGTTTTCATAGCTACCATAATTACATCAGGACCAGAATTTCTGTTACTTTGTAATTTGTACAGTGATTCTGTTGGAATGTGCAGGTGAGAATATTGTCTACTCCTTACACATGTAAACACAAAATAAAATACAGGCGTTCATGCAAGCATGAAACCATGCAATATACACACACTAGAAATAAGGTAGTTCTCGCTGGACATTTGTCCAATACCAGTCATGATCATACTTTTATACATTGCGTGCATGAATAAACCTTTATTCACAGGAAAAGTCTATCTAGAATTATACTGTCGAATATCGTTCTTCTTTTGTCACAGTGATATTTCAGGAAAAATTTGTTGTTCCTTCTAGCAGGTATAGTAACGGTTTAACACTGCTATCTGGGAGAGTAGTACAATCATATTTGTACAATCGAGTGTATATGTTTGTGTAGACTCGAGAGAGAAAATTTACTGTATAGTATAGATGATATGCCTTAGAAAACATACCATCAGGGTATGAATGATGTCATTGGACCGTAGGAAGCATGCAAATCTGCGTCGTTATACATCACCAGATCAGAATACCGAGTCGTCGTTCACAGCCACTAAGAACATGTTCTTATATTACAACAGCAAACGGTACATTTGCTGTTGTGCGCAGAGCTTTGTCAAGCTGAAATTAATTAGAGGCACACAATGCAGTGTTGAACGAAATATATTGGTACACAATCATATTTAACACGTACAGGAACATGTTAAATCTGATCGTGCACACTTACATCATTTTTATTATTATTATTATTTTTATGGGGTATTGACTTTGTATGTGAATCAGACAGCTTAAGAGATCGACCTGAGGTTCCGTATTTCGGGTCCCACAAACCCACTTATATCCCATCTGTATTAGGCACTATTCTATTTAACAAAATGGGATATCGTGTATGGATAAACTTACTATCAATCCTTTCTTGCTAGTATTTATATTTAAATGTCGAACTGTCTCAAGAACGTTCTACACGTCAATGCTATTCTTACATTACTATTCCAAATTAGCAATAATTACGCTAACTTGTAAATTCTTTAAGTCTAGCAAAATGCCTCAGTGAAAGACCCTTTAAATAAACATACATACACCTTACCACGCCGTACACTGACGCACATATGCCTACGCAAATACACACATACACATACACACACACACCCATACCCACACAGCAATATTTTACATTAAACCTATTTTTCAATATACTTAAGAGTGAAATGATAATGGTGGTGTCTTTTCTATGAAAAGATCTTCTGTCTAAAGTAACTGTCATTACATTTCATCTTGCTTAGACCGGTCAAATATCGACAGAAAATATATAGAATATTATCTTTTACGCTAATTATTCTTTATTTCGCCACTTTAACCTATATGAACTTTAAAGTCTGATATATGAGGATATATTCATATCACTTCCTGCTTCTTTTCAATTCAATTTACCAATCTTTTCTTAATCTCAATAGTGTCCTATTGCATTTTCTTTACCAGCAAACTTTCGATTTGTCAACCTGAATGGATAATAGCAAATACTATGTACTCGTTAATCTCCTTTTGTTGTTGTTGTTGTCGTCGTCGTCGTTGTAGTTGTTGCTATTGTTGTAGTCGTTGTTGTTGTTTTTGTCTTAGGGAATTTCTATGATTGGAGAAATGCTTGCAGCATTTTTCCCTCATGTGAAACGGTATAACTGAGATTTGTGTATGTATATGTATATATATATATATATATATATATATATATATATATATATATATATATATATATATATATATATATATATAAACTTGTGTGTTGCGTGTGAGTGAATGTATGTAGGTTTGTAACTGGCTCCATAAATATAAGTAGTGCTGAGACATGACTGTTACTGCCTGTTTAAGAATCAGATCCAAATACACACACACACCTATGAGTGTGCACACCAGCACGCATGCACACATATATAGATAGATAGATAGATAGATAGATAGATAAATAGATAGATATGATGGAATCGCACAGGGGCAGTCGTAATATCCTGTGCATACTGGCCATTTTAAAACTGTGGTGTGACAGTTGATATCGTTTAGAGATGAGATCGAGAGAGAGAGCGAGAGAGAGAGAGAGAGAGAGAGTGAGAAAGTGAAGACAAAGCGACTCCAGTAGTATACTATTAGGTCGTCAAGTATGAATTTTGTAAAAAAGAAAAAAAATTGCTCATGTTTTATAAATACAAGAAATAGTTTTATTCATCAAACGTTTGCCATTTCAGCATGTAGCTTGTCCACCCCGGAATTGTAGAAGCCTGGCAATCTTGGAAGGCCTGTTTTACAGCATCGTCGGAATTAAAAAATTTTTTCCTATCAAAAAGATATCCAAATTCTCGAAGTGGTAGTCAGTGGAGGCAAGATCAGAGGAGTATGGTGGATGATGGATAACTTCCAACTCCAACTCGCCAATGTCATTTTAGTGATGTGTGGTCTGGCGTTGTCTTGCAATAAATTAGGAGTGGATCTGTTGACTAATCTAGGCTGTTTTTGTAAGTTTATGCATTATTTGGTCCAGTTAGCTGCAGTTTACTTCGGCCGTGATTGATGAGCCAGGTTTAATGAAATAATGGATCACATCTTCGCCAGACCACCAAACACACATTATTAGCTTCTTTTGATGACTTTTACTTTTTGGACTGTGTTTTGGTGGCTCGTCTTTGTCCAATTATTGTACTGAACGTTTACAGTTGTTGTATTGCATCCATTTCTCATCACATGTTACAATTCGATTCAAAATGACTAATTTTGGGGACGAGAAAGTAGCATAATGCAGCCTTCCAAACGTTGCTGTTTCTGATTTTCATTGAGTTCATGTGGAAAGTACTTGTCCAACTTTTTCACTTTACCGATTAGACTAGGTGAGTCAATATTGTTTGCTTGCTAACACCAAAAAACAATGACAATTCACGGGCACTTTGAGATGGATCTAACTCGATGGTAGCTTTTAGTTCGTCATTATCCACCTTTATTTCTTATTCGACCGCATGGCTCATTTGTGAGGTCAAAGTTATCAACACGAAATTTTGTAAACCAATTTGACACTGTTTTCTGTATAACATTAGAATGTCTTTTTACACAGGCGAGAATAAAGCTTTTCAGTGCATATCGCTGAAAATTATTGACTGTCCATGGTTGTTGCCACCTGCGATGTTTGAAGTTATATATTTTCCTTTGCATAACAATACTGGTCTGTTCGGGAAATTTAAATATTATACAAGATGTTATTATATATGAGATAGTAGGGCATGCGATGTCAGTACAAAATTTATAGATACGTTTATGCTGTATGTAAAATTGTACCATATTATTTTTCTGTATCTGAATTTTGTGCATTTAGTTTTCAGTGTAAGCTTAATTTCTGAATTTCCTTTTGTCATATAAACCTTTACTCGTCAGGTGTACGAACACTCTTAATATCTGATACCGAAACGTTCATACATGACGGCCAATTTCCTCTATGGTTTTTAAAAACTGGTTCAGACTTCCATATGGTATAATCAGAAATCTTTCAGCAGGGAAAATGTTAACTTTCGATAGGCAAGTACACAATTAACATTTTTTGCTCTCACGTCCGGGACAATTTTCATATGCATTCGTGAATATTTGTTGCCCGATAGTGCAAGGAGGATAATTTTACGAAAACGAATTGTCAGGAATTCGTAGACAAATTCATTTGAACGAAAAACTTTTTCTGTTTCATTCGTAACCTACTAATTTGACAGAATGTATTTACTTGCAAAATATATTTGAATATACACTGGGTTGGCTGAAAGCGTTAATATAATTCATATTTCCTTCGCAATATCTTCGCTGTATGGGGTGTAGGCGTGGCTGTGTGTTTAATCAGTTAATTAGAACAACCTGATTCCAGCTTTGATACTTCTAACAGTATCTTGAGCAAGTGTCATTTAATACGACGCTGGTTTACCAATATGATTATGCAAGTGAAACTTGACAGACGGAAACTGTATATAAGCCCACCAAAATTTTCGAACGTTGTTTTCAGCTTTAATGAAAAGTGTATATATATATATACACACACATATATATATATATATATATATATATATATATATATATATTGAGAGAGAGAGAGAGAGAGAGAGAGAGAGACAGACAGACAGACAGACAGACAGACAGACAGACAGACAGACAGACAGATAGATAGATAGATAGATAGATAGATAGATACACACACATATACATATATATATGCACACATACACCCACACATATACACATATATATACATACATACATACATACATACATTCATATATACATATATATATAAATACATATATATATATATATATATATATACATATATGGGGGTACGTGGGTGAATGAATATATCTATGGATGGATGGGTCGATAGATGGATGAATGTGTGTGTCTCATTCACAGATATATATCTGCGAAAGTTATAAGCATTGGCTAGAAAATCGAATAGTAGTTACGAACAAAATCCAATAGATCTATTTAGCATCAAGTTACAGTCACTCACTTAAAGCTATCACGTCAATTTGTTTTTGTTTTTTCTTCTTTTTTTTGTATTCAAAACTTCCACGTATCAATAACTGCTAGCCAGATGATTTCGGAAATATAGTGAAAAATACACAGGCTGGGAAGCTTTAGCTAAATATATCACCAGGAATGTGGCACAAGAAACTTCAAAGACCCAAATTCTTTGTGAGATGCTGGTATTGATTTCTGACAGTCGTACAAGACCAATAATTATTAGAGGAAATGTTTAGTCGATTAAAGTGATTGTTGTACATGGCTAGTATTTATTATATGGACCTTGGAGGTATAACAAGCAAAATGAGAATATACATAAAGGTAATAATGAACTAGCTAGAAGGTAAATAGATGGATAAATACTGATGGTATATTTTATTGAACTAGCGAGTTAACGCTGGTGGGTGGGTGGGGCAGGAATAAAGCAGACTGACAGGCAGACGTTTCCAGAGACAGTGAGACAAGATTAATGAAAAGAAATCATTGTAAAAACAATGGCTGGATAAACAGATAAGATAGATATGTAGATATGTAGGAAGGTAATTAGGTAGGTAGGTAGGTAGGTAGGTAGGTAGGTAGGTAGGTAGGTAGGTAGGCAGGTAGGTAGTTAGACACATACATAAGTAGCTAGATAGATAGATACAGGCATAGGTGGGTAGATAAATATATACATAATTAGGTAGGAAAATATGTAGATAGGTAGCAAGATAGATTGATAGATAGATAGAGAGAAAGAGAGAGAGAGAGAGAGAGAGAGAGAGAGAGAGAGAGAGAGGCAGACAGACATACAGACAGACAGAGAGATAGAGTGGGCTGAGAAGGAAAGTGCACTGGAGCGAATATCGACGAGGGGATACTTAAAACAATGAAGAGGCACAGGGGAAAAAGAGATTAAACAAATGGCGAAAGATAAATAGCGATAGAAATAGAAAAGAAAATAGTTTGAGTGTCTGTGTTTGTATGTGTCGGAGGGGATGGAGAAAGGAAGATTAATTGAGAAGATACAAAGCAGTAAATTATAATCATTTGTAAATGTCTAGTTCAGAGACTCTTCTTTAAACTGAAAGGTGTTCCATAAAACTCTGAGGTTTCTAAATATATTCTGCACATTAAGATGTTTATTAGTACATATCAGTACTTCTGAAGTATTTTTAAACTTTTGACCCTTTTTTTAATATATACTTACATCTTTTTCACGCCTTCGTGCTACGATTCAGCAAAATTAATACACCACAAGTACATGTGTATGTATATAAACATATATATATGTGTATATGTGTATATATATACATATAAATGTGTGTATATGCATATATATATATATATATATATATATATATATATATATATATATATATATATATATATTATTTTGTTTAAAAGAGTTCCAAAACTGTCTGTTTTTTATGTTTTATTTATATTCCTGCAAAACCAATGTGGGGTATGGAATATGGAATATACAATATATAATATAATATACAATATATAATATAAAATAAAATAAAATAAAAATGGATGGCACCATGAAAGAAAGTATTGAATGTAGATGAAATATTGAGTGTTCAATATAAAGGATCAAATATATAATATATAAATATAAATATATAAAGGCGACTCGAGTTTCAGGGCTATTTCCCTTCGTCATGGCCGGTATGACAGTCTTTAACAGATTATATATATATATATATATAGGGATCAGCATGAGATTGCTTCAGCAACATACTGAAAATTTAGAAATAGCAGTCAAAGAACTACTAATTCTAAACTACAATTTTTTCTACAATCTTTCCCTGCCCTATATCTGTATATATATATATATATATATATATAGTAATGTTTATATGCAAACAGAATGTGACAGTCTTATAGAGGACGATGTTACTGTTGTTTTAAACCTAGGGTAACATAATTCACAGCTGGCTATCGACACACAACCTCTGTCCGTATAGCAATTGCAAGGGAGGTCATCGCTCCCATCGCTCCCATCTCTGTGATACTCACAGACCTAGGTTTTGGAGTGGCTGCCCGTCTTCTGTGTAAGAAAACCGCAAGCTAGCGACGAAAGCTCTCTCCACTCACAAATACTATATATTCTTTAAACGACGCACAGTCGCTGATCCCGTATAGAGAAAACAATTTGTTTTAGATCTCTGAGCGAGAGATCTACAGTAACTGTACCAAATAGTAAAGTTTATTTGCCAACAGAATGTGGCAGTCCTATAAAGGGTGATATTACTGTTGTTTTAGTCCCAGGAAAACATCCTTTCCAGTTGGCTGTCTACACACAGGTTGTGCCTGTATAGCATTTGCAAGGGAGGTAATTTATCATTATTGTTATTATTATTATTATTATTATTATTATTATTATTATTATTATTATTATTATTATCATCATCATCATTATAATTACTATTATTGAGTGAGAGACCTTCGTAAGGGCTCTTTGAAGTGGTTTCTTCGGTTTCCAGTTCTCCATATAACCTTGTTAGGTCTGCTTTTTAACGAGAGACTGGGAGATTTATTACTTGACTTGGCATTTGGCAGCAGAAAGTGAACTTGACCATACAAACCTCTGACTCTTAAGCTATTGTAAAGTAAAATTTCAAAGATAATAATACATATGTGTGTGTGCGAGGGGGGTCTCTTATATCTATATGTTTGTAATATCTAAGAAATACACCATCTTTTTTCTCCTCGTCTTCATCACCATCGTCATTGAACATCTGCTTTCCATGCTGGAATGGGTTGGATTGTTTGATAGGAGCGGGCAAGCCAGACGACTGTGCCAAACTCTACTCTCTGCTGTGGTATGGTTTCTATGAGTGGATGCCCTTCTTTCCAATAATACTCTACATACAACGTACATGAATTTTTGGCAAAATATTGACAAAATTCGAGAGAAATCACAGTTTCTGATGCCTATAAGCACACTCACTATTCGTTGATTGTCTAAATTCCATTTCCTTTCGTTTTTTGAGAGTTGTAGATGTTTGACTATGTTCGCCAAAAATATTTTTCACGATGTAGTTGATAAGACTGCAGATTGGTGTGAAATATACACAAACAACTAGTGAGTGCGTTTATAGCCAATATTAATTATGACTCCTTACAAATATAACAATATCAGTGTCAAGACGCATTGTCAGATGGAACTTCTTGGAAAATAAATTCAGAATCCGTAAGAACTTATTTATATTAAGAATATCATATAGGTAAGTTATCTCAAGAATGTAAATATAGAGGGAATGGTGTAAAATATGCAGGAAAGCTGTTATCAGCAACTGCTGTATTTATTTTCATGTATGAATAAATTTAGACTTAGTGATTAGTGATTTTTTGCTTCATATAGAAGGAATTTTGACAGGAAACCTTATTACTTCATGTTGTAAGGGGCAAGTAAAAACGTTCGTGAGAGGTCAACCAACTGTAAAAATAAACCTCAAAAACGGAGTCACAATGAATGCCCACGGGCATATGGCGTAGTGGTAAAGATCGCGGGATACTAACCCCAAGATTCCGAGTTCGATTCCAAGCAGTGACCTTAATAATAATAATAATAATAATAATAATAATAATAATAATAATAATAATAACAACAACAACATCGAAAAATACCTTAGGTATGAGAACCTCGGTTCGAAATTTCCCCAAGACACTTGATGAAAGCTAGAGGGCATGTCAGGTGAAACGTTGTGTTAACAACGAACAAGATGAGGACAAATATCCGTCAAATGCAAATAATGTAAATACTGTGATTTCATATCAAGAAAAAACAGCGCATGACCTTGCAGTTAGGACCGAGTTAGAATTTTCTTCAAGTTGAGTAGCCAATTCCGCTCAAAAGGTCTCTGAATAAAGTTTGTTTACTGACGGTCAATGAAACACCCATGTTTCCAGAGATGAATTATTCCAGCAGCGAAGAATTCCTCTCACTGCATGGCTATGATGTTCCCCCACAACTTCTGATCATGCTTCAGAGATGAACATATCGCCAGACACTAAAGGGCACGCTCAGTAAGAGACATGTTCCAACAACAGAGAAGCAAATCTGTGGTATTGAGTATTATTATTGTTAGTACTAATATCGTTATTGTTATCATTATTTAAAAGGATTTTATTTGGCTCCATGTGATTTAACGTTTCGTAGGTTTCTAACAGAAACATACCTCGACCAGGTTCGAATAGCCGAATGGAGAGATAAAGGAAGTTCAACGTAGCTGCTGGAAAATAAGATGGGATGCTATTAGTTAAGTCGGCTTACGTGGTGTTGTTAAGTGATATGGGCATTCAGCGACACCAGATGCACTAGAAAGTGGAATATATTGTGTAGTATGGCTGGACAGGAACCTGGTGGCGTCTAGATGTCTACTCCCAAGACAGAAGCAAAGGCAGCCAGAGACAGACAGAGAGAGAGAGAGAGAGAGAGAGAGAGAGAAAGAGAGAATGTTTATGTGTGTATATCTATATGTGTGTGTATATATCTATGTGTGCGTGTCTGTGTGTGAGTGTACCAGTTGTGTGAGTATGTGGATGTGGAGTACGTTATTGGTTGAATGAGTTTATGTATATAAGCGTGCGAATATGGGCGCGTTAACGCTTGGTGAATACGCGTATGCGCGCGCGCGTGTTTTGGACACATGCATGGGTGTGTGTACGTAAGTATGTAGCCTTGTTTTTGTGTATGAGTGCGTGCGTATTTGTTTCGAACAGCATGTATGCGTACGTGAGTTTGTTTTTAGTCTGGCGCGTGCATGTGTGTGTGTGTGTGTGAGTTTGTGTGTGTGTGAGTTTGTGTGTGTGTGTGTGTGTGTGTGTGTGTGTGTGCGTGTACATATATATTCATGCTTTGACATTTATGCGCACAGGCGTGACAAATGTAACGTAGTGAAGTTGCAACAGCGTTGCTAGAGAGAGTATGGAATAGACGTTCGATCGAGGGTTGGTGGCGTAGACAGGTGAACAGAAAGGGGAGTAAAAGTATACGTACATAGTCGTGAATATGTGTGTGTACGCGCTTGTGTATACTCGTATGTGAACATAGATGTATATGTGTTTGCGTGCGAACTCCATGTTTATAATGGCGAATGTAGGGTTACAGAGAGGGGCATACGGCTGTGAAGCCGATCTGCGGTTTGCGCAGGCATTGTTGGTTAGGAACTCTGTTCTTGGTTGCGGGGCAACCAGTGTTGAGGAGAAGTCAATATTAAGCTGGTATATTTGGGTTGTCAGCATCCAGTGGTTGAAGTTCACCAGGAGGACACGAAACGTGCAGTCTTTCGCAGAGCTAAGTTGACATTTGCAGGCACCGAGTGAATAGGATAGGGTCCAGTCCATTCGATGTTAGGGCTTTCATTTCGAAAGTCTCGGAGCCTCCAGAGAAAATGAGATAACAAGGTGAAAATGTGTCTATTCCTGCATACAATCGAGTGCATATGCCACACACACACACACACACACATATGCCGCCTGTTCCTTCTCTTGAAGGCATTGGCCGTCATGCCCGTGTTGTGCCTTGTAATGCCCTCGGATAGTGTGAGGGTACTTCTGTAGTCTACAGCTCTTCAGAGACAGGATCCCCCTAGAAGGAATCTGGTGGGATTTCGACAATTACAAGGGTTGGCGATTGTGCAAGTGCATGTTCTTATCAGTTTTAGGGTGCAATGTTAGCAGTATTATTATCTAAGCAGGAATAGCTCACTTTGAGGTTATGTGGGTTTTAGAGCATATAGTGATTATGGCACCTGGAGAAATACTTCTTTACCAATGACTGGAAATTCGTGGCTACGTTGGTGGAAACTTTTAAGTTAAATAGAGGGTTAAAGCAGATTATTTTTCTCTTTATGGTCCTCTTTAGGTGCGGCTCGGTGTGAGCCAGGTCTTTAACTAACACTACAAGTGCAGCGGCCGCAAATTTTGATATCATTCAAATTGTACATTTGCTTTTGTTTATAATTTACATACACGGGTGTCATATGTTTGTAGTTTTATTTACTTATTCACATATCAAAATCTATTATTATTGTTGATGTTGTTGCGATTATCGCTGAGAATCAGTAAATTAGGATATTGAACTTAAAGTTTTGCAATTTCGACATTTAAACAAGAGCAAAAACTTTTAAAAGTCGTATTGATGTCACTTTGTTCCCGGTCGCCATGTAAAATGTTCCATTACTTCTGGAGATGGTGCAGCCCACTTTCAGTAAAACTAGATTGTGTATTAAAGTGTTTTGTGGTTCCAATCTTCGCCAACCCTGATCTAGCAGAACTTTGACACAGAGATTGTAGTGCCGTCGTCGAGGTATGGTCATCATTGCGGTCTTCCGATTGACTTGTCTTTGTCACAAGAAAATACTACATGTCCTTCTGACATACTATTGTTTACAATATAGAATGCAGGACGTTAGTCTGGAAACACACAAATACACACGCAGAGACACACACAAATACGCACAAACACGATATTTAATCTGAATTTAAATGTTTGTAGGTTATGGTTGAGGTCTACAACAGAGGTATGCAACATGAACTTCGTCGTTAGCCGATATTTTCTCTTCCTTGGCATTTATGTATAGTGGAATGCATCTCAGCAAAATATCTAGAGCTTAAAGATATTCATCCTTCTTAACTATGCAAACAAAATGTTAAACTTCTTGTCTTAAAAGCAGGAAAATATATAATCTTCTTGTTTGTTTTTACTGTAACAATAGGAATATATCTCATGATAGAAATGGATAAGATAAGAATATACCAAGATATTCCACGTTGAGTGAGAATGTTGACCAACGTATACACATAGTTATAGGCCTCAAATACATTACAGTAGGTTGTTCTTAAAAGTAAAAGTTCAGATATCATGCTATGATCATCATTATTTTGGTAGCAGCGGTATATGGGAGTATGGTGGTGTTATCTAAATAATATCGAATAGTTTCCATATTATTGATATATTTCCAATGAACTTTGATCGCGCATAATTTCCCAATTATATTTAATTAAATTCTTGGTCAATACTTTGCATAATTATAAACTGCATGACCAATTCAGTAGAGCATAATTTAAGTTGATTATTTCTCCCACAATCTGTGATCACCCTGGCTATGATGAATGGTGAACTTGTTTGAATCTTAGCCGGTTTAATTTTCATATACAGAGAAAGAACAGCAAAGTTTTAAAAATTACATTTCACAAAAATTAAAAGTAACATCAACTACATTGCAACCAGTAATAAAACTGCAAAATGATTCCAGTAGTATTCGTATTGTTGCGATCGGTTTTTTCAGCTTTCTGCCTTGTGTTGCCGTTAATTGAGAGAGAAGAATACAACCATTTCATAAGTATTTATTCGTAGTGGTTCTGACTACCGCATTAGTAGTTATATCGATGTTGATTTAATGGTGGAGTTTTGGTGGGGAAAATGATAGTAATAGTGCAAATTTCGGCGTCGGTAGTGTATATAGTTGCTTGTGTTAGTAATAGATGCAGCAATAGAGGTAAAAACTAAACAGTACAATGACCGCCAGACGAAACCCGATGTTTATTCAATCCATTTTGTTATTTTAGAACGAAATTTCAGACTATACAAAGTAAAAGCGTGTTTACCGCGATATCTACTGTTGATTGATATGTGCAGATCTCTCGTAATGTCTTTGGAGATAATAGACGAAAGAAGAATCACTAACATTAGCCACTTACTATCTCCATTTCTCTACGCTGACATCAATATAATTTATGTCTTTCAGTTAAACTTTCCATCAATTTGTGTTTAAAGCCGAGACAATTGAAGATGCCAAGTTCAAATAGATACGACTCAAACCTGATTAAGATCAATAATACTTCCAACCACTTGAAATACAGATGACCAATCAAATAAACCTAATTTTACAGGGTTTGTGTGTGTGTGTGTGTGTGTGTGTGAATGTATACACACACATACATGTATGTCTACTGAAGCATATATATCATTATATGTTTTTATATTAAGCAAGACACTTATACTCACACATACAATACTCTCTCATCCCCCACTTTCAAATTAGTTTTCGTGTACGCTAATGAATTTCTTTCACATTACGGTTATAATTTCAATGGATTTACATACGGTAGCCTGCAATTAACTGCGTCACTATGTGTGTGCGCGCGTCTATACATATAAATATATATATATATGTGTGTGTGTGTGTGTGTGTGTGTGTGTGTGTGTGTGTGTGTGCGTGTGTGTCTGTGCCTGTGTGTGTATATATATATATATATATATATATATATATATATATATATATATATATATATACACACACATTATATATGTGTGAGTGCGTGCATTACGTATGTAATGCACAGACGTAATGCACACACACACATAAACACACACACACACATATAGACGTCTACTTACATATTGACCGAGTCTAAGTGGGGACTAAGCAGAAATCACTTTATATTCATTTCCGACAATTGATATCTAGACTAAAATGTCTTTCTGATAAAAAGTAAATAAAATGAACATAGAGAAACAATGTTGTAAATATTAGAAATTCAAATGATTCTTTTTAATGACATGTGAAGCAAACAGCATCACTCTAGCATAAACAAATTATCAACACAATTGACGAGGTCAAAATTCTATTATCTATATACGAAACGTAAACACAGGGTAATGGCAAGTTTTGTTGGCGGCCAAATTGAGAATCTGAGTTTCTAAAGATATTTAACAACGAAGACAGCAACGAAAATAAAGCAGTAAAAATAAATGTATCTAATATGTGGAGAAGGTTTGCACTTTGTTGGATGAGAGTACTCGATTAAATGGAGCGCATAGTGTGGCTGGTACTTTCTTTTAGTGATTCCAGAATGATTAATGACATAATTGACCTCGGCAAGCTTGGAACTCGGACGAATTAAAGACCAGAACAAATGACGCAAGTGATGGTGATGGCAGTGGTAATAGTGGTGGTTATTGGTCGTTGTAGTTGCGCTGGTTTTTCTCGGGCTGGCGTTATCGTGTTTTGTACGGCGTAATATGTTGCAATTGTTGCTTTTTTTGTACTTGCATGCTGATCTCGCGAGTGAATATTGTAGCTATATGGCAAATAGCAGAATCATGAAGTTTACAACTTCTATAGTCAAATTTATAAAAGGTATACATATATGTATATGTATACCTTAATCGTGTATTTACACGAATTCCTGTACCTATATACTCATGTGTAAGTATGCCTCTACACACGTATGATTACACATACATACACTCTTCTCCATATTAGATTATCTTTCTTCTATATTTTGTATAAATTTTTGTACAGTTATGTAGTTTTTTTTTCTTATATTTATACTTATATTTATATTTATACTGCCATTCTATATCCTTCTCACATATTACTAAGCTGGATTAATACACCTCTGGAATAATCTTTTATATATCGAGTCGATTTCCAGATTATCTTTGCAATTACGGCTGGTTATATTCGAGATTGTTCCAATCTGGCCAGCCCCAAGGAAAAACTAGGCTAAGAGCATTAGATTACTTGGCAGAAAGCAGTGAATGTATACGAAAACAAGGACGGGGAAAAAATGGAGAATGTTACACAAATACAAATAACAGGACATATATATATATATATATATATATGCTAAAATACACCTTCCGTATAACCCACACATCCCTATCCATTATTTTTTTACTCATCTCTTTCTCCGCTTATTTATCTTCCCTAGATTTATTTGGTCTATCTAACTTAGCACTTTTAAATTCACTATTTCATCTTTGTAGACACATA
>NC_142938.1:25346046-25361046 GCF_046866305.1 Octopus bimaculoides | reverse complement strand
ATATATATATATATGTATATCTATCTATCTATCTATCTATCTACATATATATATATATATATATATATATATATATATATATATATATATATAGTAAAAGTTAGAGGCAATACTTGACAATTGTAAGCACCTGTGTATGCCATTTATATATATATATATATATATATATATATATATATATATATTCTACTGGGGTAGCATTTCATTTCATTCTCGTGCGACTGATAAACTATCTGCCAAGTACAGTCTGGTATTCAGTCGGTTACTATCTCGCGCCTGTCAGGCGCTGTGTTGAGCCATCTTATTTCGAAATGATTATTCTAACGCCTAACAAGGTGGTGGGCTGACAGAATCACTACAGCGTCAGAAATAATGCCTTGTGATAATTTTTGACTTTTTTTGGCGTACTGTATTAACAAATCTACCGGGATCAACTTTATCTGGGGTTGATAAAATAAAGTTCTGGGGCCTGTGGTATTTATTTAAGTTCTCCTCTTGCTTGAAATTTGATAACCTAATGCCTAAATTAGAAATCTATATTCTTGAGCTATCAGAATCGTTAGAATGACGGTGAATATACCTTGCGTTTCTGCGTTCAATACTTACAAAGCTAAGTTTGCCTTTCACCCCTCTGGGATCGATAAAGAAAAGTTCAAGTCAAATACTGGAGTCGAAGTTATCGATTTACCCCCATCCACTCAAAATATCTGGCTTTTAACCTAAATTTAAAAAAAACTTTTATGAATAACAAGTAACAGCATAATTTCAAAATAGATCGGTTTTGAGAAACGGTGTCTGGTTAAATTACAATTATATACACGCAACATTTTCTTGTGTATAAAATGATATATTAAGTACAACGTTTGCTGTAAAAGCATCAGTATTAGATGTTGTTATTGTTGATGTTGTTGTCGTCATTGTTGTTGTTAGTTGGGTAGATGATATTGTCTTTATTTTCTTCTGTTTTCAGAAAACTATTTTTGTAAATATGATCTCCAATAAATGAAATCGTATACGTAGTTCCATTGCAGAAATGACCATTGGAAATAACTAAATTGTAACCTTTTAATTTAAATCAAATTCCCCATGTAAATTAACCGTTAATTCCAATTTGCTATAATTTCAATAATCAGAAATATTAGATTTGATTGTGTCTCGCGCAAAATTTTATATATATTTAACAAATTTATTGCTCTATCTCCTCAAAAGTTTTCTAAATGGCTATCGCAATGGTATGACATATACGGAAAATTATCAATGTATATTATCTTTAAACAAAGCATTAACTTCCTTCGAAATTGCAGAAGATGATGAGATTAACTGCAACCATCTGTAAACTCACATAAACCGTATCATCAGAAATATTCCATCACAAAAACTGAATAACATTGCAATTTTAAATCTGGTTCTATAAGATATTCAGACAACCGAGATCATTTCCGTCCAGTTCTTTGTTTAAGTTCGAAGCTGCATATTTATCAGATATATCATTCACAATCACGTATTGATTTTTTTTTTTACATGTACCCACATTTACCCACAATATAAAATGTCAGCAGAACGGAACACAATTGATTAATTTGAATTGAATTTCCACATCTGATTTCATTTATTGATCTCGGTTCGATGTGGATGAAAACACTCGACAACTTAGACGTAATATACTAGAAAATTAAGCGGTTTAAACTGACTATTCATATGTCTTTAGTCTGATGTTATATTATATATTCTGAAAGACTTTAACAGCTAGAAAACTTGCCATAACTCATAAAGCGACAACTGCCAACAACGAATGGTGAATGATATTTCATCTGACGTAGGAATTGCGAATTCGACTAGCAGAGCACCTTCGTCAGTCAGATAACTCACAAGTACAACTGTATGGTTAAAATGATGAGTTCCCAACTACATGGTTTCAGGTTCTATCCCGCTGAGTGGCATTTTTTTCTTCTTCAAATGCATTTTACTGTAGCCTTAGATCTACCAATAGGTCGTTATTGAAATATCGGAGACATAAATAATATTGGAACTCGTCGGAAAGACAATTCTTGTTCTGGGATAAGAGATTTAATCTACCACTTGGTTTTAACTGTACTTCGAATGACCTAGAGTAACTTCGGCGTCGTCTGCTCTGTTGCAAGTATTTGAGCAAGGTCCACGGTTTGAGAATAACTTACCTCTTTACTGACAACCTTCATAATCTTTGTCTTTCGATCTTTTATTCAGGGTTAAATAACCAAAGTAACTAAATTTGTTTGTCTGAGTAATAACAGAATTAAAATTAATTGGTAAACGTTATGTGCCATGTTGTAGTCGATAACAACTGGCAGTTTGAGATTACACTACAGTGTCAGTATGTAAATGTTAGCGGCATGAAAGTAACCATTCTTTCAGTTCCAACCATACTCATTATAACACTTTATGTTAATATGATTTCAGTCATAAGATTGTGGCTATGCTGGTTTACTGCCTCGAAAGATTTGGTTTGGGTGTTGGACTCATGATTGTGTTTTCAACTCCTGGATCGGGAAATGCGTTGTGTTCTTGAGCAAAACGCTTCATTTCATATTGTTCCAGACCATTTAGTTGGCAAAAATGAGTAATAATGTGACGGATCAACGTCCCGTCCAAGAGGAGAATATATATACCATAGGATCCGGGAAACAAGCCTTGTGAACCTATGGCTCAGGAAGGGCGTTTGATATATATATATATATATATATATATATATATATATATATATATATATATATATATATATATATATATATATATATATATATATATATATATATATATATTATAAGGTTTTTAACTTTTAAATTTTCATATTCAAAAGAGACAGAGACTTCAAACTCGATATATCGACTTATTCACCACTCTATGTTAACATTTCTGTGCCAAACTTATCCAGTGACTGGTCCATTGGATTTTGACCCTTGGCACTTCTTCAGGAGTGGTTACCATCGGAACAATATATATATATGTATGTATGTATGTATGTATGTATAGATAGATAGATAGATAGATAGATAGATAGATAGATAGATATACATATGTATATATACACATATATAAATGGTTGGTCAAAAGTCTCCTGACAGTAAAGCAAAGCCATTCAATTCCAAGATCTGTTTATGTGTAACAACTGAATAAATTTAATAAAAGCATCTAAATATGAAACATCATGAAAATTGTTCAAAATGAAGTCCTTCGTGAGTGATACATTTTTCCATTCGAGTCAATACAGAATTACAGATAGTATTTATGGAATTTTGAATTAGTGTCGGGTAACTTCTGACCATCCATATATATATATATATATATATATATATATATATATATATATATATATATATATATATATATATATATATATAGAGAGAGAGAGAGAGAGAGAGAGAGAGAGAGAGAGAGAGAGTTATTAATATTTCTAAGTCTCTCTAAAGGAGACTACGGCAGTGGTACTGGAAATTAATAGTTATCGCCAAGCCAACATGGCAGTCCCAAAATTATATATACTCCTGCAGAACTTTGAACCTCGATTAGATGAGTTATTTGTAATTTTGTAACTTTAAGACCTGAGCGTAATTCTGCAATATATCTTATACTCTATCAGTGATACATATTCTATAATTACTTGTGTAACACCTGATGCAATCTCCAGCTTCTCTGAAGTTCGTATACTTGGATATTGATTTGCTTTCTACAGGTAAGATGTAATCAAAGAAGTATTTCCATTCCCTGATAAACAATAAGATTTCTAAAGCGTTCCAGCTTTTTCCAATATATTTCAATAGATCCGCAGGATAACCGGATAAGAGCTGAAGGAAAGACAATAGTCACAATAGGTTTCGGTATAGACCGCAACTAATCCATAATCGCGTATTACACAGAATAGCTGTTGATTGTAGCCTGTAGAATTGATAGAAAGCAGAACGAAATTCTGTGTTCAAATCCCACCGTGGTCAGCTTTGCCTTTGACCTTTCCAGTGTCGGTTATTATGAATACCAACAACTAAGATCGATATAATCATCTGCACCATCCTCTAAAGAAAATTAGTGGCATCGTGCCAGAGAGAACGTCGCAGAAATGGTATACATTTATCTCCTTTTGCCTTCTGAGTTCAAATCATTCTAGTGTAGACTATAAGCAGTCTTCTAACCATGATCGATAGGAGATTCAAAATAATGCACGTACTTTCTTACGAATTAGTGTTTTTTCACTGATGTTGGAAACCACTAATTAGGGGTGGTTTTATAAAGTTTACGAGAGATTTTATGTAAATACGTCTTCATATGGGGATACAGTTTGGGGTATCATGAAAGAGAAACATTAATCCAGAAATGTGCGTTTTCCTATAAAGATTTTTAATTAAAATCTTTTGTGACTTTTATTGTCAATTAAAATTTCATAAAGCGTTCTTCAGATTTTCCCAAAAAAGTTGGCAACAAATAGGCTGGTCTCTATACAGAGTAAGGATTTTGTAGTTAAAAGGAAACGTCTTTGTTTGTCATGTCTGGTAGGCAGAGATTAGGGTTGTAAATATTCATGAAATCAATGAGACCCCACCTCATTCAAAGACCGAAGCTTCTTTGGTCTTTGGATTCATAGCAGTAAGTCAACTGTGATTAAAAAGTTCGCTTCGTAATCATGACTCCGTTGCGTTGCATCTTGGGCAAAATGTCAGTTATTATTACCTCGGATCGCCCCATACCTAGTGAGTGAAATGGAATAAACAGAAACTATTGAAAAGGTCAAGCCTTGTTAAGTGGACCACGCTTGAGAATTACATTTAAGGTAATACTCGACCACTCGCGTGTCCATAGAATGAGCCTGATAGTTTAGTTGCCTAAACAAGTGAACACACGATGATGAAAATTCTGACTCAGACCCATTTAAATCCCCTGACACTTCAATACCAACAAAAAAGTACGTCAATAATATTATTTATGAATTCCTTTATGAATTTGGCGGCCTTGGAGAGGTGGAAATGGTGTTGGTTAGCATTCTGATTGTTGTACATTCTAATATATTGTTTGCTCGGAATTTTTAATATACTGTTGTTGCATGATAATGTGGAAGAATTTGTCCATTTTTGTTACCAACATCATCACTATCATCACCATTGTTACCTTTATTATAGTCATCATCTTCATCATCATCATCATCATCATCATCATCATCATCATCATCATCATCATCATCATCATTGTTTCAGACACCAGAGTCTTCTTCAGCTTCCCACGCTTTTGTGAAATCAATACTATATTTAATAGAGAAAAATGTATACAAACTTAATGCTTAATTAAATTTGTTCCACTAGAAGTTCGATAATAATAATAATAATAATAATAATAATGATAATGATGATGATGATGATGATGATGATGATGATGATGATGATGATGATGATGATGATGATGATGTGGAGGAGGAGGAGGAGGAGGAGGAGGAGGAGGAGGAGGAGGATAATTCTTACATTCTGGAAACTATTAACTGGCCTCATAGCATAATATACTATTCTGGGAAAAGGGGAACCAACTGAGAGAAGAGCAAGAAAGATGTTGGAAATCTAGGGTAACTACTGATAGATAGCAGAATATTGAGGTACAAAACAGGAGAAGGCCTATGACAACGTTCCATACAGTTGGTTCTCAGAATATCTGAGGACGCTTGGAGTCAAAGAGAGGATAAACAACTCTTCTGGAAAAAGCAATGAGTGTGGGAAGTAGAACCGACATGTGCAAATGAGTCGCTAGGTAATGTGAAATCAGGTAGGGGCATTTTCCAAGGAGACTCGCTCTCTCCGCTACTCCTCCTCATTGCATGAATATCTCTGACAAATTTACTGAGTAAGTTCGAGCCTGCCTTGGATTTTACCATAACCAAGTTTAGCAGAAATCACCTACATTATATCAATCACCTTATGATAGATATAAAAATGAGGCAGACCTGAATGCTTTCGTTCAAGCAGTGAGATTATTTAGTAGATACTGGAATGCAGTTTCGGGTAGATAACTGCGCAGTACTAATTATGAAGACAAGCCGGAAGATAATTTCTGATGGCAAAGAATTACAAGTCACCATCATTAAATCACTGTGGAATAATGAGGGATAAAAAATACCTAGGAGCGCTGCAAGACGATAAGATAATGGAAAGAGAAATGAGACAAAAGATAATTAAAAAGTAAATTAGAATTAGAAAAAATTCTGGAATCAAAATTAAATGGACATCATGAAAGTCATAAGTACATGGACAATGCCAGTATTGAGACACCCTTCGCCCTTTCTGAAACGGACAAAGCTCGAGTTGCAGAACTTGGATAGAATTAGACAGTTGTTAACAATACACAACGCACCTCATCCTAAAGGCAATACCGGCCGACTTCATGTGCCAAGAAGAGAAGGTGATGCGGGATCATTAAATTCGGAAGATACTGTTAGTACTGCAATTCTGGGACTGAAGAATATGTTGTGTGGAGTAAAGAAAGAATAATTTCGGCGGCCAGAGATACCCAAAAAGTGACTGAAACAGTAGGAGAATTCAAAGGGAAAAGGAAAAACGGAATAAACAAATGAATCGGAACTGCATTGCCAATTCATGTAACAAACCGAGAATGTTGAAATTAAAGATCGCTGGCTTTGGTTAATGGGAGAAAACTTGAAGCGAGAGGCAGAAACGCTGATTATAGCCACACAAATCTGAGGAAGATAAAGGTCAACAAAACTCAGCTAGACAGCGAATGTAGAGTCTGCAGGAAAGGAAACTAGAGAATCAATTACATTTTGAGTGAGTGTAGTATACTAGCATACAAGGAGTATGAGCGCAGGCACGTGTTGGCAAAAGAGTGCATGAGGCTTCAAAACGAAAGAAAAGTGGTATGAACACGAATCAGAGGTTGTGATAGAAAATGAAAATTACAAGCTCTTGTCTGACTTTCCCATAAAGACAGACCATACTATTGAGGCAAGGAAACCGGACATGATCATATAGGACAAAATAAACAAACAATCTAAGAACATAGATTTTGTCGTTCCCGATGATAACAGAATCGATACCGAAGAAATTCAAACAGTGGAGAAATATCAGGATCTTGCCATAGAGTTGAGGAGATAGTGGAAGACAGCGACAAAAATTATTCCTGTAGTAATTGAAGCACTTGGCACAACAGCCCAAATACCATCTAAAACACTGAAAGAAATTTGAATAGAAATTCGCATTGTTGACCTGCAGAAAAGTACTATTTTATATTCAGCAAAAATCCTAAGAAAAATTCTTGAGATTTGAGAAGATTGTTATCACCAAACCTCAAGATATATACCTGCCAACTTAATTAACATGCACTAGCTAAATAGTAATGATAATAATAATAGGAAGCTGACAAATACAAACAAGAAATCAATCTACCTAACAAATACGAAGAAGAAGAGGAAGAAACAACAAAAGCTATAAAACAAATGAAATCCAAACTAAAACTAGAACAGCAACGGACCATGATAAAACGATGCCAAAAAAAGCCCCTACATGGTAAATACTGGGCTAAACTAAATGCAAAAGAAATAGACAGAGAAAAATCCCAGCAATGGTTGAGAGGCTCAGGACTCAAAGCAGAGACTGAAGGATTTTTAATTGCTGCACAAGACCAAAGCCTCCCCACCAGAAATTACCAAAAACATATAATGAAAAGAAACATAACAAGTAACTGTAGAATATGTGGAGATGGACAAAAATCAATAAATCATATTATCTCTGGCTGCCCAGTCCTGGCTAAGAAGGAATATATTCACAGACATGACTGAGCTGGGACCTATATACACTGGAAGCTATGCCAACACTATGGAATAACAACAGAAAAATGATGGTATAAACACACGCCAGAAAAGGTCGCAGAAAACGAGAGAGCAACCATACTCTGGGATATGCCAATACACACAGATAGAGAAATTAAGGCAAATAGACCAGACATAGTTGTCAAAGATCATGAAGAAAAAAAATGCTTTCTAATTGATGTATCAATACCAGCAGATGACAACGTTTTTCTAAAAGAAATGGAAAAACTTTCAAAATACAAAGACCTGGAAATAGAGATAACTCGAATGTGGAATCTAAAAACAGAAACAATTCCTATCATAGTAGGTGCCTTAGGTATAATAAAAAAAATATTCAGACAAATACATAACAAAAACACCAGGACTTACAAATATATATAACATACAGAAAATTGCACTACTGGGTACTGCACACATTCTACGCAAAACACTTTCAATACAGTAAACATAAGAGCACCACAGCAAACCACAGCACATACCCAAGGCGCACAGAGCTGCGCTCGGTAGTAAAGTGAAAGCACGTTATAAAAATAAAACTACTGAACAATAATAATAATAATAATAATAATAATAATAATAATAATAATAATAATAATAATAATAATAATAATAATAGGAAATGATCTCCTTGAGTGAAATATTACAGAAAACAAATTCAGGTAATTTTTTTTAATATTCTTTTTTTTTTTTAATCCTCGGACGCCTTATTTGTACTGGTTGATGAACCATTCACAGTCTTACAAAAAATATTTATGGGTAGATCCCCTAAGATAAATAGTTCCATCCAGTTTGTTCCAAAAAAAAATTTGTTGTATTTTTCAATAAAAATCTTTGGCTTTCAAAGCTTTTCCACGAAATATAACATCACTTATTTCACCCATAAAATGCAAATTATCTTCCTGAAACACCTCGTACAATTTTCGAAGTTTCCTTTAATTGAGGTTTCCCTCATTTTCTCCATGTATCTGTATTAATTATCGTAATATCACTCCCTGTATACAATTGTGACTTGGTATTCACATCATTAATTTTTATGGACACAAATTTTCTTTTCTGAACCTCGCTTAGAATTGTTTTTAACAATACAATCATTCTAGAATTTTTTTGTACCCCTTTTTTTTTTTTTTTTTGGTTTCGTTATACAATGTGAGCATTTATGTCCGCTTTTTCCATAATCATAACATCTACGATTTTTAAAAGGACAATTACTTTTAAAATGTAAACTTGCGCAACAATATCATGAATTTGGCCTAGACGTTCGTTTTTCTTATCCGTTTCTGGACGGCACAAATGTATTTTGGACGGCACAGATGTATTGTGGACGGCACAGATGTATTCTGGACGGCATAGATGTATTCTGCACAGATGTATTTAAGAGCAATCTTTTTCTTCAGTTTTATCTGCATCATGCCATAAATTTATAATCCTCTGGCATCCTTCACCCACTACCTGTAGAGTTAATTTTTGGTCCTGCTCTAATGTTAATATACGAGAACGTATATCAGCATCTTTTCTTGTTGTTAACCCTTGAACAAAAATTAAGCTTTTGAACAATTCCGAAGTTGATTCATTTAATTTGAATTTTTCACACTCTCTGTTAACTACCCCCAACATAGGTGACGAATTTTTATATCTTTTTTAACTAAATTTAAACATTGCCAATGAATATTGAACAGGGAACTTCTTTCACTGAAAATTCTCGATAACAAATTAACTGTTTCATCGAACCAAATCTCACTTGGTTTCTTCGGCAGAATATAGTTACAGTATTTTTCGTATTCGGCAGGGGATAACTTTCTTAAAATTAATCGCACCTTCTCGTCATTCAAAGTTTTACATTCTTCTTTGAAGGTTTCTTCGTATCTTCAAAAATATGAAGAAAAAGTAGTAACTTCTTCTGGGTTATAAATGAATTCTTCACTTGAATTTGCTACGCTGTTTGACAAGAACGAACCTGAAGTATTTTCAGACTTTTTCAACATTACTTCCAGTAACTGTTGGTATTGTTGTTGTTGCTGTTGTAGTTGTAACTATTGTTGTTGCTGTTGCAACTATACCACACGAGCTAACAAATCTTCCATGTTAAATAATTTTTTTCTTTGGTTTCGCATTATAAAAATACTTTAAACGTCCTACGCAAGCATCGAATATCTCGTCACAACTTTTACATCCTACCATAGGTTGGTATAGATAATTATGCAGCGGAGGTTTAATCAATGTGTTCCCACGACGTGCTTTGCGAGACTACGAAACTCTCTCTCTCTCTCTCTCTCTCTCTCTCTCTCTCTCTCTCTCTCTCTCTCTCTCTGACTACATGCGGTGAACTGGCAGAATCGATAGCACGCCGGAAAAAAATGTTTAGTAGTATTCCGCCCGTCGAGCCGTTCTGAGTTCAAATTCCGCCGAAGTCGACTTTGCTTTTCATCCTTTTGGGGTCGATAAAATAAATATTAGTTGAACAGTGGGGTCGATGTAATCGGCTCATCCCCTCCCCCAAAATTGCTACCCTTGAGGCAAAATTTTAAACCATTATTATTGTTGTTGTTAACAATATACTATTATATTATTAGCAATAAGTCATTTCAGGTATTAAAATATTTTAGAATGGTTCCTTAAACCCAAAGCCAACAATTTTGATTGAAGAATATCAGTCGATACCATCGACTTTAGGTACTTGTCTGATATGTTGACCTCCGAACGGATGAAAGGTAAAGACGACATCGGCGGGAAATTGAGCCATCTAATACCATCGTCTTCATCATAGTCTATCACCATGATCGATATCATTCTAATAGACCTATCGCTTTCGGTACCGATCTCTCTCCACCCTCACACTCACACATTCTCTCTCCCCCTCTCTTTACCTCTCTCTCTCTCATTTTACATATATGCGCGTGTACGGAGTGTGCATTTTTACTTATATATATAATATATATATATGCCATTCTTAATCTATGAATACAACAGTAGCATATTTTAATTAAAAGCAATAAATAATGAGGAAAACACCAGGAAAAGAACTGAAATTTCTTCAGACTTTGCATTCATTCCTCGAAGCTCTTTACACAAACACAAAGACAATGAACGGAATATAATTTTCTAATTTTATATTTTCGAATAATAATTTTAAGCAATGAAACCAAAAGGTCAATTGAAAATGTGATTCCATAGGATAAATCAAGAAATGTAATATTTAGTATTATGACATAACATGTCGAAGCCACATATATCTACAGGGTGAACTTTCAGTGACATTTCTTGGTATCGGGATTATATCATGGCATTTACATTTAGTTCGTTTATATTTCCAAAAATAGTTTGTTTTGTTTTCGTTTTGTTTTGCGTTATTTTCTTTTTTTTCAGTAAAGAATTGGCTTTAAGAGGGAAAAAAATAATCGGAAAACAATAACAAATCGATAAACAAAATATTTACTGGCATTTCTAATTGACAGACTTTTTATTTCCTTTACAACATTTAATGTTTTCAGTCACCTTAATTTTGAAGGATATCATTTTCTGATGATATTCTGCCATCATGCACCATGACAATAAATCACAGCTAGCATCAGCTGGAAACGTGGTTATTTTAAAATTTATCATTGTAATGAAGCCATTCAACGTTTAAAAGAAATTAATTGGTCAACGCGAACCAGTGGGCGAATAGGAATTCAGTATGGGATTATGATCATAATATGGACAATATTTAAGCATGTTCGTTTACTCATCTGAATCAAACAGGAAATTCATAAATCACTGCCAATCTTTGAAGCAGTCTAGAGACAAATGACTTAGCATCACAAATCTACATGTTATCTTAAACAATGTACGTGACAAACTAGTGGAAGAACCTTTAAGTAGTAATTTGAAGTGCAAGAAATATCAGCTAAATCTCACTTGAATGACACCATATTGTACTAAAAATGGAAGAAGACATTATATAACGTAGTACCCGATAGGTTATGGTTTAAAAATACGGAATTGTCACAGCTGAAGCGCTTTTGGTGATATGCCTTTTTGAAAAGAGATAACTTTGGATTAAACAACAAGGAGACAATAACATACTGGATACGTAGAGAACCCGAGTGCCAGTCATTTGGTTTTATGGAACAGCGTTTAAAGCTTCTCATCTTTAGAATTAACACCTTTATTTCAAGGATCATCATGTCACTAGCACTGAGACAGACTTGCTGGCTTCGGGTACGTCTCTGAGAGAGAACTCAAGACTAGTTGTTCGCCCTGGCAGAAACAGCTGCCGATTCTCCATCAAAGTATACACAACCGCTTTTTAAAATTTAACACTCGTTGTTTCATGTAATTCCAGATGAATTCTGACTGAAAAACAAAATGACGAGAATGTCACGACCTGGTCCCCCTTTTGGGGAATAGAACTGCTTCCTCATATCCAATCTGAAACTACGAGGAGGTGCTGAACAGTTCCTAGCTTTAAGGGTGTCGTGGAAGGCCTGTGTGGAGGCCCAACGTTCCGAGTTCTTTTAGGGGCTTAGAAAAACTGAAGGCCCGCTGCAATAAGTGTGTGAATCTGAAAGGGGAAAATGTTAAATAAAATCATAATTAACTGGTCCGCCTTTTATTTTATTTTATCCCAAACCAGGAATTTTTCAGCACCCCGTCATCGACGACTACATACGCTAGCTGTATTTCTGTATAACTCACTCTTTCAAATGAATGAACTCTCTAATAGCATGTTTAAGCATTTTTCGTCACTTGGTGGTCTTCGGAGAAATCCATTTTGATACAGCCATTCGGGAAGTTTTCCGATTCTTGGTTAAATCTATCTCTTCTTCCCATTAGTCTTGGAATCATCATCGCTGTGATTTGTCCCCTGAAAAAAGAATTCACCAAATAATGTCTACCATGTACATTTGAATATAGTTCAATAAAATAGATTTAATGGCAATTTGATCACGTGACTAGGACATTAGAGCAGCTGGTGAAGAGCTGACAGTTTTAATTTCCTATCGCAGACTTGTTTGGGAAAGTCTCTAAATTTCTTATACTAAGTTCACATTTGCCAGTTAAGATTTCATAGTAAGATTTCATAGTATGTGTCTCTGGAATTGATATATTCTGAATAAGAATATAAGAATAAGTATTGCAGTGACATAAAGCTGAATGCTAACAAGAAATACTGAAAGCATTTATCTATGACACAAACGTTATCAACAGTTTACATCTTTCTACCCGAAAAACTAAATATATTATTGATTATTTCTAAAGAAAAAGAATACCTAATGAAATTTAAATGTTTATCACAAATGTATGATTAGAGAATAGCTTCCGTTATTTTTCGGAATTTCGTTATCTTAGAATATTGACATGGGACACTTGTGTACAGAGATAGAAAGTTTCTTCAGAACGACGCCATGGGGATCCTAGTCATTTACAGGAGAGAACAGATACAATCATGCGAAGTTCTTTGCTAGTATACTACGAGTATTTGAAAGAATGTGAACCCGCACACATCATTTTCTTGTACCATGAAATCCAAACGATTTCAAAAACGTCTTTGTTTGTAACAGATTTCTGACTACTACGGTATTTTCCGTGTTTTAAATTGTGCCATAATGATTTCAAATTTTGACAGGAGGCCGGGAATTCTAATGATTATTATTATTATTATTATTATTATTATCATTATTATTATTATTATTGAGTGAAAGAGCAATTCATGGCATCAAAATGACACTGAGATACAAATATACGAAACCAATATTCCTACCATGACTAACTGTCTGATAAGGGTACAACCATATGTAATCGACACGGTGATCTCATATGAAGATAAACATCGCATGATCTCGCAGTTGGGGCCCAATCAGAATTTTCTTCCGGTCGAGTTGCCCATCCTCCTCAAAAGGTGCCTGGATAAGGTTTCTTTAAGGATGATCACGAAACACCTATGTTTCAAGGGATGAATAATTCAAACCCCAAAGAATTCCTCTCAACACATGGCTATGATTCTCCCCCACTACTTCTGCTCGTGATCAGAGATGCACATATCGTCAGCCACCAAGGGACATTCTCAACTGATTAAAGTCAAGTAAATAACAATCAAATCTGTAGTATTTAGCAGAATATTTGCTGTAGCCCATCTTTTACACCAAGACAAAACATGTACATGATAACACTTCCAGTCAGTTAAGCCATGAGAGCCACTGCCAGGTATTTCTTACTATTATTTTGTTACTGTTGTTGTTGGTGGTGGTGTCGTTGTCGTCGACGCTGCTGCTGCTGTTGCTGTTGTTATCATTATTACTATTATTATTATTTAGTAGTCTTATTTCTATCACGTGCATTCACTGCATCACCGAGTGCAGCTCTGTGTGTCTTGGGTATGTGCTGTGGTTTGTTGTGATGCTCTTATTATTATTGTATTGAGAGTGTTTTACGTAGGATGTGTGCGGTGCCTAGTAGTGCTATTTTCTGTATGTTATAAATACTTGTTAGTCCTCATGTTTAGTTATGTACTTGTCTGAATATTGTTTTATCACACCTAATGCGCCTACTATGATAGGAATTGTTTCTGTTTCCACATTTGAGTTACCTCTATTTCCAGATCTTTGTATTTTGAAAGTTTCTCCGTTTGTTTTGGTGGTGGTGGTGGTGGTGGTGGATGAGAAAAATCGTTAAAATGCCGGGAATAAATGCTTTGCGATATTTGTTCCAGCTTTTTAACTTCTAATTTGTTTTTATAGAGCTCCAAATCAACGCGGATGGATTTTGAGAGAGGTTTAACCTCTACTTGTAGCAGGTCGAACAAGTACGCAGAAAATATTTCTTTGAATCTAGCTCTTTTGCTTTTATCAGTGGTAAATGTTCCGCAATGCAAAACTATTCTAACGTCGACCAGTGATCCGCAATCATTTGCAGAAAAGTGGTTTACAAGCTTCACATGGAAAACTATATGGAATATCAAATACAATTTTTTATTGAAAAATTACATCGCAGTAGGATATAGATATTTTGATTAAGACTTAATCAAGCATTGCATTAACATAAAATGAACGTATGTTTGCTTCTAAACAATTTAGATAATCTAATTGACTTTATCTTAGGCTAAAAGTTTAGTGATTTTATTTGCCTTATGTAACATTTTTGGGATCATTCAGAGGTCTTACATAGAAGATATGTGCCCCTGAATTTTC
>NC_142938.1:25336046-25341046 GCF_046866305.1 Octopus bimaculoides | reverse complement strand
TATATATATATATATATATATATATATATATATATATATATATATATGTATGTATGTGCATGTGTGTGTGTGTGCTTGAGTGTATGTCTGCGCATGTATATCTGTATATAGAATGTATCATTAAAATTATACGTGTGTTCATAAAAGGATAGAATGAATTAAGCGGAGCAGGATACACGCGAAAGGAAAAGGCTGCTGCAGAGGTCACAGATGTGTAACGAAAGATTTCCGGACTATGAACATAAAATAAAATAAAAGCACTAATAAACGAGTGAAAAACAAATAGTGCGTGTGTTTTCTGGTCCCCCCCAAAAATTACCATCTCGAAATATAACAATGTATATGTGTCGGACCTCGCTCTACAAACCACACCCCGACGACTTGCAACCAATAGGCTTCTTCTCAATTACGCCTACTTGGAGAAATGTATTAAATTTTCTTGGTTATCAAACCATTTGCGAGACCTTAACACTCTAACGGGGGATCAAATATTTTCACTAAGAAGACACTTTAAAATCTTTTGTATATTGATTTATTGACTCTCTGTATCTGAGGATAGAGATAGTTAGATGTACACAAAAATATTTAATCAATATGGAACTGAATTAACCTGTTATTAAATAGTAATAAATCCAAATTAAATGTATTGAGTTACACTATTTTTCCTTTGTTTACCTACCTGTACAAATGTGAATGTGAGTTGTGAGTATAATAATATTTTAATATGTGTGTATACAATATACATGGAGTGAGTTATAATTGTAATCACTCTGTCTTCCAGGCAAAGTATACAATTGTCGTTACTCTGCTTATAAAGTTTGCTATGTAATACTACATCAAATAATTTGATAGTCCTTAACCGTGCGGTTTTTCAAAGACCTTATATATTATAGAAGGGAATGACCGCATATCTGTATATATATATATATATATATATATATATATATATATATATATATATATATATATATATATATATATATATACATATGTACGTACATATGCAAACATATATGTAATCTATGAATGTCCGTATATGTGTGGGTGTCTGTGATTGTGTGTGTGTGTGTGTGTGTGTGTGTGTGTGTGTGTGTGTGTGTGTGTGTGTGTGTGTGTGTGTGCACTGGGCAAGCTAAATGCCGAGATCACTTGATTAGACTAGTATTCTAATAGAACCTAATACTTCATATGCAATTATGTATCGTCACTAATCCAACAGAAAAAGCGTAGGTATCAATTATCTCTATTTATGCCCTTCCATACGTTGGCTTCAATGTCACAGAATCGGAACGGGCAAATGGTACTGCATTAATAACATTACGTATACATTTACACACACAAACACAACACACACACGCATGCATTTATATATAAATACGTTTATACATGCATTTATGTAACAACGTACATATATACACATACACTGATATATAAATACATGTATATATAAATATATATATATATATATATATATATATATATATATATATATATATATATATATATATATATATATATATATATATATATATATATATTATATATTTATATATGTGTGTGTGTGATGCTGCCTGTTATTGTCCTTCATTTATGAAAGAAACTTTTCAAATTAGATATCCATATTCCTTCTCCACTGAAAACATATTAGTGAATGGGTGGGTATAGAGATGTACTGAGTAGAATATCGACATGAATGCATTACAATAATTATATCCTTCCTTTGACTTTCTATATTCAACCTTTTCTCAGGATAACTTTAAAATATCCGTCCTTCCAACGCCGAAAACAAAACTACACGTTATACACTAAAGCTATTATTTCCTTTGAAAACTAGTTGTAGTGGAAGAAATGAATCTCGGCTTTGTAGTTATAAGTCATTATTACTCTTGTCATTTGCAAACCTTGGTCTTCCGTAGTTGCCTTGAAAATGGCTAACCTACATTTCAGCCAATCGTCTATATCAATTCTCCATCCATCCACCCACCCATCAGTCCATCTATCCATCCATTCATCCATCCATCCATACATACATACATAGATACATACATACACACATACATACATACATACATACATACATACATACATACATACGTGTGTCTGCGCATATATACGCATAAATACTTTTATGGAGAGAGGTGAATGTGACAGACAGACAGAAGACAGACAGACAGACAGACAGATAGATAGATAGATAGATAGATAGATAGATAGATAGATAGATAGATAGATAGATAGATAGATACGCAAATATATAATGTAGGTAGTCTTATAAGTAAATATGCATATACATATTGAAGTAAACTTTTATGTATTATCATCAACAAAATTAAGTGAAAGGTCACTCTTTTGAGTAGTGTATTAAATTTAATTTTTACAAGGAATAACTTCATAGTGATTTCGAATTTTCAATTTTGTTTATCTTCTTCAGATTGTTACACTAAACGCATGTATATGTGTGTGTCTATGTGTATGTGTCTGTCTTTTTATATGTGTGCTTGTGTTTGTAAAAATAGCATTGATACGTAAGTCACAATTTTCAACAAATTAATGTTTGGAAAACAAGTGAATAATTGAAATTATTATGTGAAAACAGTTCCAGATTAAAATTAAATGTGATGTTATCCGATGGAATTATCAAAATCTCCTAAGTATCATATACAAAGCCTTGAACATCCATGGCTCTATGTTTATCAACAAGGGCAAGTAAGAGAAAATGTTAAGAGAAGACAGTCTTTGAAAGATTTTCGCAAAGAGTCGGATGTAGACGCTGCCTGAGCTATTTCACTTCGGGGGCGGCAAAACACTTCAGATTCACCAACAGCAAACGCACAGTGTGCATCTTTCCAAGCCATGATGGTAACCAAAACAAGATGATAGAACATTAATTACAGGAAGATACCATTACCACCTGCTTAACTTCATTAGTGCTCTAGGTATGGCCTGGTAAAATGTGGGACATTTTTCTGCCGTACCATACATTTCCTAACTGTCAAGTACTTTTAACTCTACACGTTATATTCAGCAGCTTTTGAAAATCTGTATAATTCACTCGCAAGTTTTGTATACAGAAATATTCCTAGGTCAATTATTTTAATATTCTAAGCATTTGCAAATTTTTATTTATTTTTAACTGGTGACGTTCGAGAAATTTCTTGCAGTGTGCTAGAGCTTAGAGCACTTTCGAATTTCTCCAGCGTTTCAATGTAAATGGTTGGAGTGAATTAATGTATTGCCTGAGAGAGAATTGAAGCTAAGCATTGACAATTAAGGAAACATACTTCACAGTCACACAGCCTCCCTCTAACATCCAACTGGCCTGTCATTGTTTGAATAGAGTGTGGTATTGATATATGATAGCCAGGAATATAAAGTAGCATTTCCCACAATATGCGAACTTGTGACACTTTTGCCATTAGGCCATTGTTTATTCAATATTCAAATACAATTACTTGAAACAGATGTAACTATTTGATCGTTTGGTGATTTTGTGGTCAACTATTCATTAGAGAGGTGCATCAACGTATCAATAATAGACTTAATCGGCCTAAAACTAATTACAGACAATGACTGTATTATATAATTGTTTTCTACATGTATTTAGTGATATTTCCCTCAGCCCTAAACAAACATACATACACGGAAACAAACACGCAAACACAGAATCACACAGACACACATAGACAGATAGATAGATAAATAGATAGATAGATAGATAGATAGATAGATAGATAGATAGATAGATAGATAGATAGATACGTATGTATGTGTATATATCTGTACATGCATATATATATATTTATATATATATATATATATATATATATATATATATATATATATATATATATATATATACATATATATATATATATATGTATATGTACCTATGTATATATATACATATATATATATATAAGTTCAAAGGTACTTCCCGAGCCATAGGATCAGAAGAGCCGGTTTCCCGGATTCCGTGGCGTATATATTCCTTTCTTGGTTAAGATGTCGGTCCACTACAGTGGTTCTTTTTTTTTTTCTCAGTGAAGACATAAAGTTTAAATTATCACATTCATAAATTCACACGTACCCACATATGTGCGTATGTGCGCCTGTGAGAGAGAGAATGTGTGCGTTGTGTGTGCATTGTGTGTGTGTCGTGTGTACGTGTGCTGTGTGCGCTGTGTGTGTATGAGGGTAGAAACGAAGCAAGCCAGAACTCAGCACATATAGAAGTCAAATGTGTTTATTAATAGGTTCACTTAGATCCCCATCTCCATAGCTCAAAGTTTTGTAGATGTAAATTTCTGTAAGCCTTTTTCTTCAGATATCCAGTCACACACAGCGTGTGTGTGTGTGTGTGTGTGTGTGTGTGTGTGTGTGTGTGTGTGTGTGTACCCTCTACTCTTTTTACTCTTTTACTTGTTTCAGTCATTTGACTGCGGCCATGCTGGGGTACCGCCTTTAGTCAAGCAAATCGACCCCGGGACTTATTCTTTGTAAGCCTAGTACTTATTCTATCGGTCGTTTCTGCCGAACCACTAAGTTAAGGGGACATAAACACACCACCATCGGTTGTCAAGCGATGCTAGGGGGACAAACACAGACACACAAACATATATGTATGTATATATATATATATATATATATATATATATATATATATATATATATATATACACGATGGGCTTCTTTCAGTTCCCGTCTACCAAATCCACTCACAAGGCTTTGGTCGGCCCGGGGCTATAGCAGAAGACACTTGCCCAAGGTGCCACGCAGTGGGACTGAACACGGAACCATGTGGTAGATAAGCAAGCTACTTACCACGCAGCCACATCTACGTCTGTATGAATTTATGATTATGATAATTCAAAATTAATGACTCACAACATTTTTATTCCTTTTTATGCAAATAAGTTTTACATTTGACTAAACAGAGAATCGCAAAAATGTATAAGTGCTATCAGTCGAGAACTCCGCATACCGGAAGCCAGTAAGTGTAT
>NC_142938.1:25308546-25331046 GCF_046866305.1 Octopus bimaculoides | reverse complement strand
CCTCCAGCTGAGGGACAAAAATGCCTCCAAGATGTGTGGCCGTTAGTGCTACACATATATAAAAGACTCACGCAAATACATACTCGTACACGTACACACGCACGTACACACGCACGTTCACACACACACACACACACACACACACACACACACACATATATATATATATATATATATATATATATATATATATATATATATATATATATATATATACACACATACACTGCGACTATGGTGGGATACCGCCTGAAGGGTTTTTAGTTGAATGAATCGACCTCAGTACTTATTTTTTTTGAGTATGGTAATTATCCTATCGGTCTCTTTATGCCGAACTGCTAAGTTACAGGAACGTAAACACACCAGCTCCTGTTGCCAAGCGGTGTGGGGTGACAAACGTATACACAGAGACACACACAAACATATATATATATATACTAAAGGTTCTTTCAGTTTCCGTCTACTAAATCCACTCAAAAGGCATTGGCCGGCCCGAAGCTATAGTAGAAGTCACTTGTCCAAGTTATCACTGAATCCAGAACCATGTGGTTGGGAAGCAAGCTTCTTACCACACATCCACACCTATATATTCCCAGCGGACTGCAATGAACATATATGTCAACGGGTAATTTTTTAAATGCCTACTTTTTCCCTGATGATATTTTGCTCATAACTTTTAAATGCAAATTTAATGCACAAATTTGTTTCAATGAGTATAAATGAAAACAGCTGTAGGATGAAATGATTATCAATTTATTAATAAATTATTATTAACCACCAACTCTCCATTTTCTTCTCTTAATTTAATACGGATTATGTACCTAATATATACATACTGATTTAGGGAAATTTTATTTCCTAAAGATATAAGGTATAGAACCAATGTTTTCATTGATGTAATCATCCCTTTAAGAGGTTAATATATCCTCTAATTAACATATGTGTGTGTGTATAAACATATACATGTATGTATTATATATATATATATATATATATATATATATATATGTATATATATATATATATGTGTATATTTGTATATATATATATATATATATATGTATATTTGTATATATATATATATATATATATATATATATATATATATATACATGAATATACACGGAAGATTTACACAAAGATTCTGTCTAACGAAGTTCATTCACAAGGTATTTGCGCCTGAGTCTACCATAGAAGAGACTTGACTGGGGTGCGCGCAGTGGGAGACAGCAAAGCGAGCTTATTGACCACAGAAGCATGCTAGACATGTTTCTGTATATTTGCATGTATGCGTTTATGTACGTATATTTGTATGATGAATGTACGCATGTTTCTATGTCGACATGTCTGTATGTATACATGTATACATTTATGTATGGTGGGTATGTAAGTATGTACGTATGTATGTATGTATGAAGGTATGCATGTATGTATTTATGTATGTATGTATGTATTCTTGTGTCACTTAAAATCCTCATTAACAAACCTAGAACAAGGAATGAACAACATAAAATATACATCCAAGTTTATACCGTATCGAAATTAACTGAGAGACGGCCACATAGGAGAAAACCACCGCCATTACAACCAGCCCCAACAACAACGACAGCAACAACACCAGCACAGGAAACAAAACCAACGAACAAACAGGAAATCTATAAAAGTGATTAAGTAGAAAACTAGTGTTAGCTGCTTTACTAACTTAATTCTAAAATCTTATATATTTTTGGTTTGTCTATTTTCGTTCCTCAACATCCCTCTGTTGAAGACTACAGAGAAAAACATGTTGTCAGGTCATTAATTGCCAGATTAAATTCCGGTGATGCAATAACGTCTTTCTGGACATATTTCTTTGGTGCGCTTCACTAAAATGTATTGCTTACTTAATGACAGCTTGTCTAATAGGCTTGTCTGGTATGTCTCGTTGAAGTCAATCTCTAAACACATGACACGACATTCTATCTATACACAAAATATATATATGTATATACATATATGTATAAACATATATGTATGTATGTATTTATGTGTGTATATGTACTATATACATATGCATTATATATTCGCTATACAATTATATGGACATGATAGTTGTCAACATTTGGAATATAACACGTATAACGACGACATCGACGTTGACTGGCAGTGATTACATACTGTCAGAAAAGGTTAGCTACAGCAACAATAACAACAACTTTAACTTCGAGAAAAGCTACAAGAAGAAGAAATTTCCAACCACCCTAACGTGATCGCTCGACTTGTTGGATATGGCAGCGAAATCTCCCTGAAATCACTTTCTTCCATGATCGGTCTTCCAAATCAGACACACTCGAAGGAATACTGTCCTCTTTCTGCCGAACCACTGGATTGCGGGGATGTAAACAAACCAACACAGGTTGTCAAGCTCTGGTGGGGGACAAACACAGACACAAAACACACACACACACAGACACACACATACACACACATACACACATACACACATACACACACATATACTTATATATATATATGTGTGTGTGTTATATATCTATATATGTGTGTGTGTGTGTGTGTGTGTGTGTGTGTGCGTGACGGGCATCTTTTAGTTTCTGTCTACTAAATCCTCTTACAAGACTTTGGTCGGCCTGAAGTTATATTAGAAGATATTAGCCCAAGGTGCCAAGCAGTGTGACTAAACCTGGGACAATGTGGTTGGGAGTCAAACTTCTTACCACATAGCCTCGCCTGCGCCTATATTTATTCTCGGTTCGAAATTACAACCCCGAATACAACAGCGACACGGAGAAAGCCAGAGGATATAATGACCGAAACGATGTGACTAGAAGTTGCAAGCTGAAAGCACTTGTCAAGAATATATCTCTATAAAACGTCGTATAGTATAATACAAAGTAAGCTATACCTGCTAACGAAAACAGATGACCACACCTAGAATGCTTTTCTTCATAGGACAGCTCGATCATACTGACAGAGCTTCAATAACAACGACGACAAAAGGAGTATAGCAACAGATTTGACAAGACGGAATATATGTTCAAATTTCAAAACTACTAGTAAATTAAAAGTGTGAATGACTGAGTTAGTATGCAATTAGGCAACCAGCCTAGAGACAAGCAGGTCAAATGTTATAAAGAGATGCTTCTCTCAGTAGCGTAGCAAGAGGCAGGTAAGGGAGTGGTCCACCCCAGGCGACGTTTTTGTGGGATGGCACTTTTGGGTCTGCAGTATAAATCCGCAGTATTGTCCGGGGGGCAGGGATAGGGAATCTCAGGGGATGCCTCGTGTGACACGAACTCTAACTATGCCGTTGGTTTCTGGAGCAAATCATACACTTCATTAATCATCCGCTGTATTTCTGTGTATTTTTTTTCTTTTTTTAGTGACGCAAACAGATAGGGTTACTTTGAAATGAACGAGTCATTTTGTCTTTGTCGGGATCATTTTAAAACTTAATCACTTCGGGCCGATAGTATGCCTTGCACACCATCCAGTTTAATACTATTGTTTGATTACTTTGTACGCTCGCTGAATAACACTTTCTTGCAGAATTTCGATTCAGACGCCCTGGTTCCCTCTCAGCCAACGTTTTATTCCGCACTATTAAAAACAGCACTAGCCATATCGATCTCATTAGCATAGAAATATCCAGGAAAGCAACTGCTCTTGAATAGCTCACAGAAACAGTACAGTGTCTACAGCTTTGTTTTCACTTGGCTAAAACCCATTCAATCAACGCTATTCTCTCCTCCTCGCTTACTGACGAACCCCAAAGGTCTGAATCATTAGATATTTTAGTTCTCAACTCAATTGAATTTATAGGACATTTCTATGAATTATTCCGTATAATAATTGTAAACGTCTCTATCATCATCGGCACTTCTATATCTGCAATACAGTTCTCCTGCTTGTGTATAATCTAATGAAATAATTATTACTAGGGCGGTGAATATCTACTAAGTTCTTTGCAGGCCTTCTCTTACTTATCTGAATTGCAACTAAATGTCTTTGGTCAGTTTCCTTTCATTTTCTTTCTGTCAATTTATGAAATACCAGTGCATGCTAACGAAGGAAAAGAGCTCTATGAGGATGGTCGACCAGGTGGAAGTAAGAGCTAAATTTCAATTAGTGTATACCTCATCTTAAATAAGGGAAATAAAATCGCGTAATAGGTAATGTAGTTCTAGTCAAAACCTTACAAAGGCACTGTGGTCACGGTTGGTGTTTCTTTACTCATAGATCAATTTGATCAGAATCGATTTCAGGTTTAACCACAGAACAAGAATAATAACAACAAATGCGGTAAGCTGGCAGAATCGTTAGCAGTATTTCGTCCGTCTTTACGTTCTGTGTACAAATTCTGCCGAAGTCGATTTTTACCTTTCATCGCTTCGGGTCGATAAAATAAGTACTAATTGAACATTGGATACGATATAATCGATTTATCCTCTACCCCGAAAGTGCTGGCCTTGAGCTAAAATTTGGAATCAATAATAACAACAATGACATTGCGAATGAGAAATTTTATATAAGGATTATAATAATTATTATTTTATGAAGTAATAATAATAATAATGATATAACGATGGCAAGAAAAGCCCCTACATGGTAAATACTGGGCTAAACTAAATGCGAAAGAAATAGACAGAGAAAAATCCCAGCAATGGCTGAGAAGCTCAGGACTCAAAGCAGAGACTGAAGGATTTTTAATTGCTGCACAAGACCAAAGCCTCCCCACCAGAAATTACCAAAAACACATAATGAAAAGAAATATAACAAGTAACTGTAGAATATGTGGAGATCGACAAGAAACAATAAATCATATTATCTCTGGCTGCCCAGTCCTGGCTAAGAAGGAATATATTCACAGACACGACAGAGCTGGGACCTATATACACTGGAAGCTATGCCAACATTATGGAATAGCAACAGAAAAAAGATGGTATAAACACACGCCAGAAAAGGTCACAGAAAACGAGAAAGCAACCATACTCTGGGATATGCCAATACACACAGATAGAGAAATTAAGGCAAATAGACCAGATATAGTTGTCAAAGATCATGAAGGAAAAAAATGCCTTCTAATTGATGTTTCAATACCAGCAGATGACAACGTTTCTCTAAAAGAAATGGAAAAACTTTCAAAATACAAAGACCTGGAAATAGAGATAACTCGAATGTGGAATCTAAAAACAGAAACAATTCCTATCATAGTAGGTGCCTTAGGTATAATAAAAAAATATTCAGACAAATACATAACAAAAACACCAGGACTTACAAATATATATAACATACAGAAAATTGCACTACTGGGTACTGCACACATTCTACGCAAAACACTTTCAATACAGTAAACATAAGAGCACCACAGCAAACCACAGCACATACCCAAGGCGCACAGAGCTGCGCTCGGTAGTGAAGTGAAAGCACGTTATAAAAATAAAACTACTGAATAATAATAATAATAATAATAATGATGATGATGATGATGATGATGATGATGATAACAATCTTAATAATAATAGTCTTATTTTCATTGAGTATTGCTTGTAGAAAAGTAACTCGAATATAGCATTGTTGTTGTTTAACTTTAAGTCTGACCTGGTCGAGTATCCCAATAATCAATATTTTTTAGCTTTATCCGCACGGTTGTTTATTAGACGTACTGCATCTAGGATTACTTGTGAACTTACTTGTGTTTTTTTTTATAAAGAGAATTGGATGATTTGAGGGAGAATTTGTAGCTATTTCTTTTAAGTCAATAGATCATCTAAAATAAACTAGTATCTATTTATTTTATATATTATTTATTCATTTGTTTATCTTGTCTGCGATTCAGCCGTCAATCAGTGGAATTAAGCTATATATTGCAGCCACTGCAGTGATTTGAGAATTCATGCTGAACAAACTTATGGTCATGTAATTTTAGAACGAGTAATAAGCATGGAAATAGCTCCAACTAGTTCCCTACGACAACATAAAATTTGATTGAAGCCATCTTGATTACATAGCTCGATGATAAAATAAACCTCTTAAAGGGAATTTGAGAATAATATTAACTTACCATCCTACTCTCTAACAGAAAACATATAACAGCAAATAGATCAGGGTTATTATCTAATGAGGCTTCTTTTTATCGATCTCGGCAAATAAAAGATTTCTTTTCGATGGCTGCGAACAAAATATCGTAAAATATCTCGTTAGACATATTACCGCTCCATATATGAAAATAATTATTTCTATTGAGTGGATGTGAAGGGAAGTTGTATATACGGTTGAATAAACACCACTGTATTAGTGGTAAGGATTTTATTGATGCAGGAAGGATATAATTTACAAGCAAAACTGGCATAAAATGAATGCGGAAACACTAAGGTAAGGCATTCAAGATTTTTAATTTTCTCTCGTTTCTAAGCCATTATTATAGTAAATATAATTTTATTACCTTGTTTAATTTAACTTCTATACTATCAGAAACAATACAGCATCGTTTTCTTGTTCACATTTAAATTAGGCAGTGATTAAAATAAACAACATAATCTTTATCAACCCCAACTATGAGGGTAGACGAGGAGTGTCGTTGAAGCATTAGCTGAAATGTATTGCGGTATTTATTCTGGCTCTTTCCGTTCTGAGTTCAAATTTCGCTGAAGACATATTTGCTTTTCATCCTTCCGAACTACCAGTCATCTGGTGGTGGACTTTCGGAAAAAATAATGCAAACAGATTGCTGTATATGTTCCGATAGCTTGCATTCTGATTTCAGACCCCACAAAAACCAACTTGGGTGGAGGTCTTCACCTGTCGCTTTTGGTGAACGCTTCCACCTAGTTCTTGGATGCTATGAGCGGTGACGATACAATTGCAACTCATACATTTTCAATGTATGTGTGCGCGTGAATGTATAAACGGATGTGTGTGTATATGAAGATATATAAGTATACATATACTATGTATATATATGTATGTATGTATGTATGTATGTATGTATGTATGTCAAGGATTGAACAGACAGAACACAACAAGGGGAAACAGTTGGACAAAAGCAGTGCAAAAGGGAAACTAGACGAATGCTTAAAGGATCAGGAATATAGGAGATGTTTTCACAGAACCAATGTCACGAAGGACTCTACACCTTATGTCCCTCTTTACTCAAACAATCCCAGTCATATTAAATACCTTATCACTACTGAATAGTGCGTTCTTAGCGACAATGTGTTTCAGCTGAGGTTTATCTCTCGTGAAAAAGTTCTTGAATCCCTTTCCAGACCTTGGTTTCCTGTTCTTTGTTATATCTTCAATTCTTTTCTTGATTGTTCGATGATTTCGGCCAAGCTGCTTCAAAATGTTCAAAGAGGTCATGCTATCATTAAAAGCTTGGTTATTTTCTGCTTTTCAGACGCTGTAATATCTTTCTTTTTTAGCCATGATTATACTATGACCTGCAAAATGACAAAAACGTATTATAAACAATGTAAAAATATAAATTCCAACATTTGCATAATAACTTCAGACAGCCAATTTCAGTAAATTTTCAATTATTATATATATTATTATATATATATATATATATTATTACACACACACACATATATATGTATGTATATATATATATATATATATATATATATATATATACATATATATATATACATATAGTGCTTCTGTACAATTACACCCCTTATGTACCAAGCAATGTGATTGAACATGGACCATACAGGCTGGAAAATAGCTAATAAAAAGAATGGCAACTCTTTAACTCTTTACCATCTTCAATTATTCTCCAGACGAAATATTTTAACCAAGGATTATTAAGATATGAGGTAGAATTGCAAAGTGCTCTTTTGTACATACACACGCGAGCACACACGCACACATTCATATGTCTATATATGGTTTTATAGTCTATATGCATGGGAGGGTGTGCGTGTGTTAGATACGAAAATCATCAATCTTCAAAAGTCGTTAGTCAGTGTATTCAAGACTATTATCGCTTACAGCATCTGGTTTATGTTAACTCATTCAAAGGTTACAAATATGGAGATCTGGATCTGACTCAGCTTAAAGTGAGACCGTGACTGAAATAGCTCATATGCCTATAAGTCTGTGAATGTCTGCAAATAAATGTGTCTGTGCTTGTATGTATATATATACATACATATATATATATATATATATATATATATATATATATATATATATATATATATATATATATATATATATATATATACATATATATATATACGCATACATACGTACATACATATATATATATACATATATATATATATACATACACATATATATATACGCATACATACGTACATACATATATATATATACAAATATATATATATATATATATATATATATATATATATATATATATGTATATATATATATATATATATATATATTAATAATTGCGTCTCCTGCATTATAAACATACGTATTATTTGATACGCATGTAACCATGTAACGTGATGCAATGAAAATTACCGGTGTTTAATTTTTAAATTCAACAATATAATCATAAGCAGCTACTATTACAACAACAACAACCACAACAATAACAACAACAATAATAATTCTTTCTACTATAGGCACAAGGCCTGAAATTTGAGGGAGGGGGAAAGTCGAGTACCCCGGTATCTGATCAACCCAGAAAGGATGAAGGCGCAGTCAACATCGGCAGAATTGAACTCAGAACGTGAAGACAGCCGAAATACTGCTGAGCATTTCGCCCGGCGTGTTAACGATTCTGCCAGCTCGCCGCTTTAATAATAATGATAATAATAATAATAATAATAATAATAATAATAATAATAATAATAATAATAATAATAATAATAATAATAATAGTCAAGACGAAGAGCGCGATTCGATTGTAAGTTATTTTATTAGTTGAACGATATTTCAACAGTACGTCTGTCTTTGTCAAGTTCAAAATAACAAGTGATAAAATTTCAAAATTATAGAAATTTAAACGTAAAGTATGAACGAGAGCAACCAGCGTCCACACGTTTAAATTTCTATAATTTTGAATTTTTATCACTTGTTATTTTGAACTTGACAAAGACAGACGTACTGTTGAAATATCGTTCAACCAACAAAATATCTTACAATCAAATCGCGCTCTTCGTCTTGACTGTTTATCTTTGTGAAGAGTTACGTCAATCCTTTTTTAAAATAATAATAATAATAATAATAATAATTAGTTAAAAGTAGCAATATAACACTAGCTAAAGCCAATGAAATAAGAGAACTAGACGAAAGCCAACCATACAAATATTTAGGAGTCAATGAACTAGATAGGATACAACACACACAAATGAAAGAAAAAATAAAGAAAGAATACTATAGACAAGTTAGATCAATACTAAAACCAGAGCTCAATGCTAAAAACAAGATAATGGGTATCAACACTTTAGCTGTCCCAGTTATAAGCTACAGCTACAGCTACAACATACTTAACTGGACACTAAACGAACTATCTAAAATAGACAGGAAAAATGCGAAAGAAATACACAGAGAAAAATCCCAGCAATGGTTGAGAAGCTCAGGACTCAAAGCAGAAACTGAAGGATTTTTAATTGCTGCACAAGACCAAAGCCTCCCCACCAGATATTACCAAAAACATATAATGAAAAGAAACATAACAAGTAACTGTAGAATATGTGGAGATCGACAAGAAACAATAAATCATATTATCTCTGGCTGCCCAGTCCTGGCTAAGAAGGAATATATTCACAGACACGACAGAGCTGGGACCTATATACACTGGAAGCTATGCCAACACTATGGAATAACAACAGAAAAAAGATGGTATAAACACACGCCAGAAAAGGTCACAGAAAACGAGAAAGCAACCATACTCTGGGATATGCCAATACACACAGATAGAGAAATTAAGGCAAATAGACAAGATATAGTTGTCAAAGATCATGAAGAAAAAAAATGCTTTCTAATTGATGTATCAATACCAGCAGATGACAACGTTTCTCTAAAAGAAATGGAAAAACTTTCAAAATACACAAACCTGGAAATAGAGGTAGCTCGAATGTGGAATCTAAAAGCGAAAACAATTCCTATCATAGTAGGCGCCTTAGGTATAATAAAAAAAATTCAGACAAACACATAACAAAAACACCAGGACTTACAAACATATATAACATACATAAAATTGTACTACTGGGCACTGCACACATCCTACGCAAAACACTTTCAATACAGTAACCATAAGAGCACCACAGCACATACCCAAGGCGCACAGAGCTGCGCTCGGTAGTGAAGTGAAAGCACATTATAAAAATAAAACTACTGAACAATAATAATAATAATAATCTATGCAGTCTTCTTGTGCCGGCAGAGTACCTGAACAGGTATGATAGAGCAGCACAATTATTCACTGGGTAATTTGCAAAAACCTGAGCCTGCCCCATGATAAAAACTGGTTGGAACACAAACCACCTCCAGTGCTTGAAAATGATCACCTCTCACTCCTCTGGAACTTCACCATTCAAACTTACAGAAAGATAGATGCGAATAGGCCAGACATTATATTGAAAGACTTTAGACAAAAATCATGCTTCCTCATTGATATCGAAATAAATGTATTTGTTAAGATCTACCAAAAACTGAGGAAGTATAAACATCTTGAAATAGAAATTGGCAAAATGTGCAACCTCAAGACTAGAACAATACCTGTTTCCATAGGTGCCCTAGGAATGATAGTAAAAGGGGCTGATTCTTGCCGTGCTCAGATACCAGGAAACCCCCAAAATATCCTATGTAAAATACTATGAAATCTAAAATTTTAAAACAAACTCATAATTTTCTTGTTTTCTTAAACAATCTCTAGAACAATACTATGTGCAAAACCAAAGGAATAACACCAACATGAACTAACTTTCTCTTGAGGACTCCGGGTGACATTTGGAGCCAACTTGTACAAATACGAAGCAAAAGTCAAGTATATAATAACGATGATGATGATGATGATGAGGAGGAGGAGGAGGAGGATAACAACAACAACAACAACAACAACAACAACAATAATAATAATAATAATAATAATAATAATAATAATAATAATAATAATAATAATTTATCATAATGCTAAAAATAGAAAGCTGTGAAGAAATAGGAAAATGTGAATAAATATAGAATATAGGCAGCGTCATAGCATAACAATATATAAAAGAGGTTATAATCGATTTTAGAACATGTAAAAAGAATAATCTATGAGTATGCTTGTACCAACAACCACTTTTCCTCCTTTACTCTCCTCGTGCATTCTTTCTCTATATTTTGCTTCTGATGAAAGACAAGGGTCCAAAATGTTATGACTCTTTCCGTCTCCTTTACTTTTAATCCAGTATTTGTTAAACCTTGCCCTTCTTGTGTTTTATGCGTGCGTGTGCTTGTGTGTATTCGTTGCTGATTGAGGGAAGAGCTATTCTTTCAAAACTATCATATGGAAATCAAAATTAGTTCATATATGATGTTCGTTTTTTAGGAAAAAAATTTTCAGTTTGCTCTTTTCTTCTTTTATTATTGTTTTTGTATTTATCATTACACAGTTCAATAGAATACTCCATTTATTTATTAGAATCCTTGCTGTCGATGAACGTTTGTCTTAGCTCAGACAACCTCGATTATTAAGAATAGAAAAAAAATGTTCATAAAGTGCACGAAATTAATTAAATGCACACCAATTAAGAAATAGATGGCTATATATAAAATAAACTCGGAGAACTGAACTCAAAATCCATTACATCAAAACTTCAAGGAATCTACAAGAAGACATGGAAGAGGTTTTGATAAAAAATTGAAAACTAGTACACAGGTTTTTAATATATGTCGCAAAAGTATTACATATTTGTGTATGCTTTTGTGTGTGTGTGTGTGTGTGTGTGTGTGTGTGTGTGTGTGTGTGTGTGTGTGTGTGTGTGTGTGTGTGTGTGTGTGCAAGTTGAATTTGACAGCAACTGTACAGAAGCCCAGAAACTCCGTCACACATACTTGTACAGATGTATGCTTATGTGCGTATGTATAGGTGCAGGCGTGGTTGTGTGGTAAGAAGTTTGCTTTCCAGCCACATGGTTCTGGGTTCAGTCCCACTGCATGGCACTTTGGGCAAGTGTCTCCTACTATGGCTTTGGGCCGACCAAAGCCTTGTGAGTAGATTTGGTAGACGCAAACAGAAAGAAGCTCATCGTATATATGTGCATATATATATATATAATAAGTGCCAGGCTTACAAAGAATAAGTCTTGGGGTTGATTTAAAAGGTGGTGCTCCAGCATGGCTGCAGCCACATGACAAGCAAATAAAATAATGTGTGTGTTTGCGTGCCTGCGTGAGTGCGTGTGTGTGTGTGTGTGTGTGTTCATGTGTGTGTATGTATGTGTGTGAGTGTGTGTGTGTGTGTGTGTGTGTGTGTGTGTGTGTGTGTGTGTGTGTGTGTGTGTGTGTGTGTGTTAACGGCTTGTTATACAGTTTTTGTCTACCAAATTCCTTTTATATGGCATTAGAAATTCAAAGGAATCAGTGACAAATGCATGCTTTGTGTGCCGTGCAGTGGAATTGAACCTAGGTGAGAAAGATCAAAGTTAAATTGGTACTGAATTAACATAGGAACATATAGAAAGTCCTCCTCAACACATATTTAAAGAGTTTACTCAAGCTCAAAAACCTTTTACTCGTTGCTAATCTTGCATCCAACTTAATTCAGGATGGTTTTGTACAATCAGTGCAATATAAATGCTGATAGTGTGGCCGAATTGGTAGATATGAGTTAAAATGTGAACAATATCCGGTTACGACCTTTTATAATCTTGCCTAAATCCAGCTTGAATGGAAATGGCGTTTTATCGTTTCGTCGGTGATAAAAAATATTACTAGAGGAGAAACTTGATCTGGACGGAGAGGGCATTCGATTGTATTATTCAAAGAAACAATGGGTATCATAGTAATTGTAGAACACAAATATTATGATCGACAGCGCAAATGGGAGCAAGTTGATGAAGTATATCAGCAATTTAATTTTTGAATTATGGCCTTCTTTTAAATTTGTGCAGCAGTGGCACCGATTCATGTTTTATTTTACTGCTGTTTATGTCCTGCTTAACCCTATTAGAGAAGGCCTATACAGAAAGGCTTTCCAGCCATGAACATCCCGTCCTTTTTCAAACATGTATGACTTCATTATACTTGTGTGCTTCTTTCTATCACAAGACGGTAAGGTTGGTTTGAATGGAAATTAGCAGCTATTTCCAGTGAGGCAAGCAGTCATGTAGTGGATCTTTCGCATGAGTCTAATATCTTTGGGACAAGTGTGAACATCACAAATCTTAATTTCTTTGTTATGTAAATCTATGACAGAAATTATCGATTACTTTTCGATTTGGCAACAGCCCGCATTTTTATCGATGATAGAAATTTAAATTTCAGATCGTCATTTCTCTCTCGAGAGTATTCACAAAAGGAATGCAGTGAATTCATCGCAAATGAAGAAATAGTATTAGTTCAGAAAGAGCTTTTATGTTAGTAGAACTCTAATGTGGATATTACTTCAATTTGAAAGGGTTAGATTTATGATAAGCAGCAAATTGTGAAGTAATTTGAAGAGATTATTTAAATTTAGGAAGCTGAGGCGAGAAGAAATTTATCAGAAACAGTATTAATATTGTACAGCTGTGCAACTATCTAGCTCTAAGAAGCTACTTGCCATGAGGAAGGCAGTTTAAATATAGTCCTTGGATGTAATACTCAAGAGGGTTTTATCTGTTGTGGCATTATATGTATGAAGGTATTCGCCTTAGTGAAAGTGTTGTATACATCTTTTATCAGAAATGAATTAGAGAGCAACAATAATACAGGCCACAAGATTTGTGAGGAAGCTATGACTAGGAAGATAAGATTTAACAAAGTGAAAGGTTCGCATTAAGGTGTTTGTCTGAGGTCACTTCATTGCACTTACGTTAATTTAGAAAGACACGTACGCCCAAATTATCAGTTTTCATCTAAAACGTTTAGAGAGACTTTGTATCATGAGTCGACGAGGGAGTTTCAAGGTGGTCAGTTCATCTGCTAAGCATACCAGCCAATTCTCCCCTTAAACATTTGTCGTCTTAAAATTGGACATACATCCACATATCAACATTCAGATAGATAAATAGATGGATAGATAGATAGATAGATAGATAGATAGATAGATAGATAGATAGATAGATAGATAGATAAATAGATGGATAGATAGATAGATAGATAGATAGATAGATAGATAGATAGATAGATAGATAGATACAACACATACATACATACATACATACATACATACATACTCATATCTGCGAGAGTGCATTATGCACTACTAGAAAAATTCATCTGGAGGCATTGACATGTATGTATGTATGTATGTATGTATGTATGTACGTATGATTCACCTCTCACGGAACCTGCTCCTCGCGTGTTCCAAATTATATCATGGACCGTATATTTAATACAATGTGCGCTTCTGGATTAGCCCAAAGACTGGTAATATACTCAGGTGGGTTCAATTAGACTTATACATAACTTGAATATGTTTCTGCCTGTATTTTGGTACCAATGTTTGTATTCGGTGTGTATGCATTTTAGTTCTGACCCAACCTGGTGCCTTACCATTTAAGTGCCTTATTCACCTGAATCTTAATATATTGTATGTGTATGTATATATATATATATATATATATATATATATATATATATATATGTATGTATGTATATATGTATATATATATATAAACACACATATATACATATACACAGTATATACGTATATATATGCACACACACATATATAACTATATATATATATATATATATATATATATATATATATACACAGTATTTACATATATATATATATATACATACATACAGGCATACCTCGACTTAAATCATTTCGATTTATGTTGTTCTCGATTATATGTCGGCTTTCAAAAATAATATATGGACAAATAAGTTAAGCCATTTTACTCGACTTTACGTTTTTAGGCCAGAAATATTGGAATCGTAAAATCACTAAAAAACCGTTAAAAGCACATAAAATCATGTTACTGTACAATAAATAAGAATAAAAGCATATAAAATCGTATTAAAATACGTACAGTAAATGTTAAAATACACACCATAAAGTAGTGTAGCTTAGTGAACGAAATCATGAAATCAAAAAATCACCAAATTGCATGTACGTACTGGTTAATTTAAAATAATTTAGTTTCTTTTACTATTGCGAAATAATAATAATTACTGAATTTATTTTTAAGCTTAAAAAAAGGCTATATTTTATCATGTCTTATTGCAAACCGCACTCATAAATAAAGCGTCCGCGATCTACGGCAAACATCACTAAATTGCATTCGTAAATTTAGATTACATTTTTTTTTTACTGCACTGTATTAAAAGATAAAATTTCTTTGTAATCTTATTAGCCATGTATTATTGAAAATGCATTCGTATATAAAGTACAGAACTGGGAATGGTTATTGTCGGTTTAGCCAAGAGGCAAGTAAATTCGGCCTAGCCTAATGTAGAGACAAGTTAATTCTCCTGGTACCAATTAACGACATAGGGTGAGGTATGCCTGTATACATACATACATACATACATACATACATACATACATACATACATCACTACACATATTTTTTTCTCTCCTTGTTTCTTTGTGTGTTCCTTTCTGTTGAAGAGCGTTATTCCCGAGCGTTATACTAATACATCTATTTCTTGTTTACACCACCTGTCTTCGTCTGTTGTTTTTTCGTGAATTCTCCTATATATGTGTGTGCGTGTGTGTGTGTCTGTGTGTGTGTGTGTAGGTATAACCAGCTTATAAAAGTATACACCATCACATTGTATGCACTAGGTATTAAGCAATTACATCATGCTCCTTGATTTTCGACACACTTCTTCTGGTTGTCCTCAAGCTTGCTTACTCCTTCAGAATGCGTGCGTATGTATGTATTATGTACGTTTATACTCATGAGTGAGAATGGATTCGTGCATCTATAGTCTGTATGCATCACCAACCATAATCCTCATATAAACAAGTTTCATTCCCGTGCACAGCACATAAAGATAACTGTACTTGAAATGGTATATTTAAATGCATCCATTTTTTGCGTGGGTGTGAGGTAAGGCACAGGTATGAGTCTATAGACGAGCAGAAACCGGAGGTGGGAAAGGTATAGTTGAATTGAGGAAAGGCATGTATACAAACACATAGATATATGTATGTGCATATGTATATCTGTACATAGGTAAAAATATAGATGTATATGTATATATATATATATATATATATATATATATATATATATATATATATATATATATATATATATATATATATATATATGCACGTGTCTGAGTGTATGTACGAATATGTATGCCTAATTTTATATATATGTATGTATATATATATATATATATATATATATATATATATATATGTATGTATGTATATATGTATATATCGTGGTATATGATGTAAAATAAAATAAATAATATACATCATACTACATATAATGTGCATCAACGTTGTTCATTAATATGGAAATCTAAACACGTACATATATAGATACGCAAGGAAGTGCAGGTATGCACAAACATGTATGTGCATCGATCTCTCTTTATTTGAAGGTTTATTTGTATTTACTAACAAATGCTCACATAGGTTCGGGTGATTTTACGGGGTGTAAGACGAGTATCAAAGCACACACACGTGTGCGTGTATCCGTATATATGTAAGAATACACATGTGTATAGATAGATAGATAGATAGATAGATAGATAGATAGATAGATAGATAGATAGATAGATAGATAGAGTTATATAAAGAAAGGAAGATAATGAACAGATTTCATAAGGTGATAACTTCTATAGTTATTTTCTTTTTCTGTACCTACTTGATAGTTTTGGATTTTTCCTTTATTTCATAAACGAACACATATTCAGTACACAAAGAAGATACTTTTGGTTTTAACTCTTCAAGACTGAACAAACATACTTTCCAAACATAGTTTTGTATTACACTTTCCTTTGGAAAATTCATAATTTTTTTTTTTTCTTTTTCTTAATTTCTTTTTGAAAATGAATATATTTAATAAATTCACTGTAGAAGAAAATAAATTGAAAACCCCACAAAAAGAGGGAAAACACAAAAAGGAAAAGCCAGAAGCACAATTATCAAAACAAAAAAAATGTACCATTTTTCTTAAATTCGTGGCGACTATGGAAAAAAAAAGTAATGAATACATAGAACATTTCAAAGAAGCCAAATACAAAGAAATCTGTACAAATCCATAGAGCTCATAAATATTTTTTTCTTGCTTATATAATACACAAACTGCAATATATTCAGCAAAATTTTAGTAATTTATTTAATACAGATATTTTTGGAAAACTTCTTGCTTTCTATACATTTCTAGTTAATCTTCATTCTCTCTGAATAATATTTGAATATATTAGGTAAAAAGGACCAAATAAAATAGAACAAAAACGGTGTGTATAAGTTTATTTGCTTTTTGAAAGTATTATGGTGTGTGTTGTTGTGGGCAAGTATAAAGTTTGTGAATGCGTGTGTGCATTTCTCTGTGTGTATGTCTGCATGTATTTGTTTGTATGTGTGTGTATGTGTTTGTGTGTGTACATGTCCGCTTTTTAGCGCACTGCATAAATTATTTCAAAAATGAATTACACAAACCCATAATAATACATATAGAATCATATGGTGGGGTGCAATAGAATATGTCTGTGTATATGCGCAAATGTTTCTGTTCGCTTATGCATGAACTTATACCGACAATACATATTTCTATGTGTGTATTATATACGTATGCATATATGCCTTTATACATACGTAACCAACTTCAAAACTTCCTGCCACAAGCAAGTATCACGTATTGCTTTTTGTGGTTTATGTAACAAACACAAGCTTTCATGGGTAACACCTATCTATAATCCCCATACAGCGAGCATATATGGTGCACACAGAAACACACATACACACATACACACATACACACATACATATATGCATACATATATATATATGTGTGTGTGTACATGTGTGTGGGGGCGTAAAGATACAGACATATACACACTTGCACTCATTGGAACATATTAGTAGAGAATTTTATTCAAACCGAAAATTTTCTGAAAATGTTGCTCAGAGTTTCAACAAACCGGTCATCGAAAAATAAAGCAGTTTATAAATAAAGCGGCGAGCTGGCAGAAACGTTAGCACGCCGGGCGAAATGCTTAGCGGTATTTCGTCTGCTTTTACGTTCTGAGTTCAAATTCCGCCGAGGTCGACTTTGCCTTTCATCCTTTCGAGGCCGATAAATTAAGTTCAAGTTGCGTACTGGGGTCGATCTAATCGACTGTCCCCCTTCTCCCCAAAAATTTCGAGCCTTGTGCCTAGAGTAAAAAAAGAAGTTTATAAATGGTTATAAGTGGTACAGTGATAATTATTTAGTAACTCACCCAGTAAACACTCAAAGCTGATTCTACAGTAGGTTATGGCTTTTCAAAATCCTTGGAATCTGTAGGATAAAAACGCTCGACGATAAATAATTTAAAGATCGTAAGATTAATTACACTATCATAGAGCATGATGGAATTTGAATTCAGAACGCAAAGAGCTGGAAAAAAAGGTACAATAAGTCGCCTCGTCTGACGTTTATTTTAATTCCACGGCTCTGCATTAGTATCATCTTATCGACCACGAATTCTTGAAAGGCAAAGTTGAACTTGATGTATTTTAATTCAGTGTGCAATAGTTGGGTCAAATACGACAGCTACACCCGGGCAAACAACTACACCAATTCTTCACCTTAAAGTATAGTTAATTCGCCTTCTAAGCATATAATTCTTTTAAAATTCTAGTTCTGTATTTGAACCTAGTCGTCATGGTTACACTCATGCTGGTGCACTACCTTTGTATTTATTCTTTTATTCGATTCAGTTATTTGACCGAGGCCATGCTGGAGCACCGCTTTAAGGGTTTTAGTCTAAGAAATCGACCCCAAGACTTATTATTTGTAAGCATCGTACTTATTTTTTCGGTTTCTTTTGCCGAACCGCTATGGTACGAGGATATAAACACACCAGGATTGGTTGTCAGCGATGGTGGTGAGACAAACACACACACACACACACACACACACACACACACACACATATATATATATATATATATATATATATATATATATATATATATATATATATACGATGGGCTTCTTTCAGTTTCCGTCTACAAAATTCACTCACAAGGCTTTAGCGAAACGAGGCTTTAGCGAAACGAGGCTTTAGTAGAATACACTGAACCCGGAACCATGTGGTTGGGAAGCACGTTTCTTACCACACAGCTACGCCTGCACCTATTTGAAGTTTCTATCTCATTTATAGCCTTACTGATAATGCTCTGAGCCCCAACATTATTCATGTATCCATCAGGTTTACATGGTATCTCTAGTTAGTGAATCAACAAACTGGTAGACGCTCTTCTCTTTCGGTTGTAATATTCTGTAGCTGGTGGTGTAATATATATTAGAAAGATATACATCTTTAAAAAACCTCGCGAAAAACTTTGGTTAGGTTTCATAATCCTTTTGTGAGACAATTGAACAGCTGAGGATTTTTTTTAATGCCGAACTCTGATAGTACTGAATCCTGATGTAACAGACAGTGGTAGCCAGTGCTGCGATTTGGCAACGTCTTTCATTTGCACTCACATTCTGTTACTTACTTAATGTTTAGTAGATGATTACGTGAATGTAGAAGGTGGACTAATGTGTGAATATATGTAAGTGTATGTGTGAATATAAGTATTTATTGAATGTATGTGTTATGGTGCAAATATTAATGCTATCAAAGTTCCCTTGCTGCATCAATATGTGTGTATTTGAGCATGCCTGTGTATGTTTATGTATCCGTTCATATATATATACGACGGGGAGGTAAAAATTTCCTGAGTTTGGATAAAAGAAAATACGTGAGTATCAGTAAATTAAGAATTTATTGTACACATTGCTCTCTCAGATTAACACACTTATTGCAGCTATCCTTCAATATTTCTAAGCCATATAAAAAGAACACGGAAGGTCGGACCTCCAGCCAGGCCTCTGTAGCAGTGATCACTGCTGAATCGGAGTGAAATTTCGTTCCCTTGAGATCTTCTGTAAAGAGATGATAGTCAGACCAAATCTGGAGAGTAAGGTGATTGGTCTAGCAATTCGAAGCCAAAGTCGCGAATTTTCCTTAGATTTTTCATGTGCTGTGTGTGCTGGTGTATTATCCTGTCCGCAAAAAAAAACAGGACACCATGGCTCAGCTTTCTACAGTGTTTCTGCACCAAGGCTTCATGAAGTTCGCCCAACAGTCATATTGTATTCTGCGTCGATGGTGCGACCCTCTGGCAGATATTTTACGAGGTGTACACTGTCTTTGTCCCAGAACACTGAAGCCATAATCTTTCCAGCTAATTTCTAGGTCCGAAATCTCTCGGGACGCAGTGAACCGCTGGTGCGTCACTCCATTGATCACCACTTGATCTGGGGATTATAATGATGAAGCCACGTTTCATCCACACTGACTAAATGAGCCATAAAATCAGCCGCTCCCGCTGCAAACTGGTCAAAAATCGCTTTTGATGTCATCACTTTGATGCGCTTTTGATCAACATTCATTTATTTTGGCACCCATTTTGCAGAAAGCTTTCTCATGTCTGGAATGTTGTGGAGACTGGATAATCTTTTGCGGAAAGTCCCCAGAGCTTCCAGAAAAAAACCCTAGCAGTGTTTCCTCCATCTTTACGTTCTGACTTCGAATTCCACCGAGTTCAACTATTTCTTTCATCCTTTCGAGATTGATATAATAAGTATTCGTTGTGTACTGTATCCATGTAATCGACCAGCCTGCTCCCTCAAAACTTCAGGCCTTGTGCCTTCAGTAGAAAGGATTATTATTGTTGTTGTTTAAGGCGGTGAGTTGGCAAAATTGTTAGCATGCCGGGGAAAATGCTTAGCAGCATTTCATCTATCTTCAAGTTCTGAGTTCAAATATCGCCAAGGTCGACTTTGCCTTTCTTCCTTTCGAGTCGATAAAATGAGTACCAGTTGAGTACTGGTGTCGATGTTAACGACTAGCTCCCTATCCAAACAGGTCTTGTACCTTCAGTAAAAAGGACTATTATTATTATCGATGTTGCTGTTATTATTATAGCAGTGAGCTGACAGAATACTTAGCATGTTGGGGAAAATTATTAGCGGCATTTCGTCCGGCTTTACGCTCCGAGTTTAAATCTTGCCTTTCATACTATCGAGATCGATAAAATAAGTACCAGTCAAGTACTGGGGACGATGAAATCTACAATCCACCTCCCCTAAAATTTCAGACCTTTTCTCTATATTAAATTATTATAATAATTAAATCGACTTAAACCCCTATCCTCAAATTGGTGGTTTTCTGCCAAAATTTGAAACCAGAATTAAATAAGTATATGCAAGACATATATGGTACACTTAATTCTGAAATATATGACAGGTTAAATTAAAACGCAGAGAAAATGTAAATAAATTTTAAAAGGCTGCAATGAAAGATTCCTTTTATGAAATGTAAAATTATTTTTCTAATTACAAATTTTAAAATGCAATCTATAAATAATTTTTTTCCCTTCAAACACAAATTAATTTATTTAATTTTTTTTAAAATTAGGTTTATCATTAAAATTCCGTGTTTTACAGAAAAGCAACGTAATTCTTTCAAAAATTAAAAAAATTGTTAATAGAAAAATGTTTCTGTTTACAGAAATGAAAACATTCTATGTAAAAGTTTAAAAAACTATTTATAATAGTTTATCTTGTCTCTTAAGGAAAAGCTTTATTTTTAATTAAAAAGGTTATTAAGAAAATTTGTATTGCCCCAAGAACTACAATTAATTTTCCGAATAAAAAACGATGTTGTAATAATATTTTCATATTTTTCATTAAAAAAAAGTTAATAAATATATACGTGAATAAATCGCAATGTCTCTTTCTGTATCCATTTCTTTGACAGCGTTTCTGTCTCCTAATTTCCTTCTCTTTGTCCATCCTTATGTACAGGATTGTACACTACAAAAACTTGCTGTAAAATATATGAAAATAATTAAAGATATATATATATATATGTTTGTGTATATATATAATATATATATATATATATATATATATATATATATATATTTGTGTATATATAATATATATATATATATAGATATATATATATATTTGTCTATATATAATATATATATACACACACACACACACACACATATATATATATATATATATATATATATATATATATATATATATATATATATATATAGGGATGTATAATGAACTATTCTATTGAAAACATCATATTACATTTTATTAAATGCTTCGAGGCATCAAGGTCAATCTA